>NW_026853886.1:0-30972 GCF_026571515.1 Ruditapes philippinarum
AAAAAGGAAATTCAAATATAATTTACATAAGTAACCGTTTTTTTAAACCTCAACTTTTTTTAACCCCTGCATTTCATGTCCCCGGGGAAACTTTCCCTTATATTTTCTGCTTGCTTTTTTTGGTAAAAATTTTAAAAAATTTTGGAAAAATATTAATAGGGGCTTTCACTTTAAATGAAATTTTAAAGCCTAAAAAAAAGTTTCAAGTTTTGGCAACAAAAAAATTTGTTTAAGGGTTTAATTTAAAATCAGGTTATTAAAAAAAGAAAAACCCCGGGAAACTTGGCGTAAAAATAGGGCGAAAATAAATTGAAAAATTTTTTCCCAAAAATTTTATTTTTATTTCCCAAAAAAGACAAAATTCCGGTAATATTTTTAATAAACAACGACAATGGTGCATACCCTTTTTAAATTTCCGGGTTGGAGAAGGGCTTTTTGTAAAATGATTTTAACAGTTTAAATAAAACCCTTAAAAATTTTTTTCAAAACATTTTGGGTTTTTTATTGTTTTAATTTAAAATAAAGGAACATCTTAAATAAAAGTGTAGACGAAAAGCATATGTTCCCCCAGGAAGTTATAACCATGTAACTCCCCAAAATTTTACCTTTTGGAAACCAACGGGAAAGAAAAAGGTGCGGGAATTTTGTGTACGTTCGAAGCTAGGCATGTTTTTTTAAAATTGGGTTAAATTTAGTTTTTTTTGGCAAATGCCCTTTGTCATTTTTTTTTAAAATCAACACCCCCCGGTTTTGAATCATGCAAAAGAAGCAGAAATTTAGTATTTTTTTGTAAATTAGTATTAAATCCCACATCGTGACTTTAAGGGCTGTCCACTTTGGGTTTATAATTTTTTTTTTTTGGTCCCTTCTTTGGGGCCCCCATGTTTCCAGTCCCTCACTAAAGTCAACAAAATTCAAAAACGTAACAAAAAAAAAACAAGAGAAAACCAAAAACAAATTTCCCTTTACCTTTTAATTTTTTAAGTTACTTTAGGCCTACTTGAAAATTTTCTTTTTTTTTTAATTCTTTAAGAAGTGATGATTCTAAAAATCAAAACCCCATACAAAAAGCTTGGGTTTATTTAGAAAAAAAAACCTAACCCATTTACAAGGGTTTTATATTTTGTAAAAACCCTGATCCTTCGGGTTTCCCCAAAATAATTTTAGCAGGGGTTTTGGGAAAAAAAAAACGATTTTCCCTAGGGTTGCCCAAACCAAAATCTGAAACTTTTTCCCACTGAAAAAATTGTATAATAATTTTTTTGTTGCTTGCTTAAAAAAAGTCCTGATGTTCCATTTTTTGACACATCATTATTTACTTTGAAAATTTACTTTCCCGTTGAAAATTTAAAATGTTCCCCTTTTTTGACTATTCAACAAAAAGATTTTTTATAGAAAAAGCACACAGGTTTGCAAAAAACCCAAAAATTTTATGATTTCCCATATTTATCAAAGAAAAAAATTTGTTTTGTCCTATGGGGTTTAAATTTTGAATTTAAGAATAAAACCCGGGAAAAAAATGGGCGGCCATTTTATTTCTTTTTATTTAGAAAATAGAAAAACGTGCCCCAGTTTTTATACTTTTAAAAAAATACTGTTACCTATGTAAAAAGTAAAAATTCTTAGTCCCCGGGGACCCCTTGCTTTAAAACATTTAAAAATAATCCCAGGGGGCCTTTTGGGAAAATTTTAGCATTTACAAAAAATGTAAAGGGTAATGAATTTTCGTAACCCCGATTTTACAGTCAAAAACCCCACATTTCCCTAAATGACTCATAAAATTTTCCCTTTTAAAACTAAATTCAATATATTTTATTATTTTTAATAAAAAATTAAATTATAAACATAGGTAACACACACAAAAGCGTGCACGCACGCACACATCATCAATCTTGCAAGAGTGATAATGTATTAAGTTATAAAGAACATTTTCATTTCTAACTTTGGAGATTGCATTTGATGGTTTGGCTAATAAAATGTGTATGTCATATGTAAAGGTCGATTATGTTGTAAAAAACATGCTGATTATTGTCTTTTATTTTTTAATTGAATCTTTTTTCTCCCAAATTAATTTTCATTTGTCTCGTTAATACATTTTTAGTTTTTGTATAAGGTAATAATAAAAACTTGTTGTAATATCACCAAAAATCTCTTTTAAAGTGGCAGAATAAGGATGGTGACCTTCTTAATTTTGTTCAACATATATTTTGTTTTAAATCAAAAATTTTTAAAAATTTCATAACAAATTTGGCAACATAATTTACCCCCACTAAGAATTGGGGTAAAAGGGGTATCAAATTCTTAATACAAAAAAAGGGAAATTTAAAATTATTGACCCGGAAAAATTACAAAAAAAGAAAGGGTCTTTTCCCTTAAATCCAGCAAGTATTTTAAATTTAAAAAATCATAAAGCGCATCAGGGTTTTTAAAAAACCCATTAAAAATGGGTTACAAAATGAAACTTTTTTGAGAACCCTTTAAAGCAACCCAGAAAAATACGGTTTTTTAAGTGAATACACCCAAACAATGGGTACAAATGCAGTTATAAAAAGGGAATAATTTTGCCTTAAAAAACCCTTTAAAAAAGGGGCTTTTTAAAACTTCTTTTAAAAAAAAAATTTATAATAAAAAATCGGGGTTTTGAAATTTAGTATCCAAGACAAAAATACTGGGCTTTCCCCAAAGTGAAAATCCCAAAGTGTGACCCAGTCTAGGGTTGGAAAAATCATTTAGGGTATAATTTTTAAACCCAGTGGATAAATGTGATCAAAAACTATAATTTGGCACTTTAAATGAAAAAGGAAATTTTGGGTTTCTAAACCTAAATTCCAGGTTTCTTTGTCCATCACAACAAAGATCGCAAGGGTGCAACCCCCAAATTTCATGTTTTTGCGGGGTTGGGTTTTTATACACGAAAAATAAAAATCTTCCATAGAGGAGGGGTCAAGGTAGTGTCAGTACACGTTCGTATCCCAAAAATCATAGTGGGTTCACAATTGTTTAAAAAACCCTTTCCGACCGAACTTTCCCTGAAAATGAAAAAAATTATTTTGTTTTTGTTTAAACCAAATTTTTAGGTCAAAATTTGGGGTTTTGGGGCCTTTTATTTGGGTTTTGGTTTTAAATTCCCAAAAAATTTAAATTTTTAAAGTTCGATTGTGTAGGAAGCTATAAAGCTTATTGCTTTTTAGTTGTGGTAAAAAGCTTGAAACTGTCGCTAGCTAAACCAAACCAGCACTGGTCTATATGATGAACAGAGTCGTGACCCAAAATAAGGCTAAGACCACGATTGACTGGGATTTTGAGCAGAGGGACCCTTTTACAATAGGTTAACGGGTTCCCTTTTTAATTAATTTCCCCTTAGTTGTTGTCATACTCGGTATTTACAAATAAATTATGTACTTTTAAAAAAACAGAAACAACATAATTTATTGCTGATTATTGTGTTCAATAACACAACTTTTTTAGGATGATACTTATTCGAAAACTCTTAAGTCAACTTATATGATTATATAAAAGATATTCGTACATACGAAACTTTTTGTATTTATGTACAAAATAATCATAACATATCTCACCATACACATTGACCATTATCCTGACATTTGACCTTTGACCCCCTTGAAAATTATCTTAAAGGTCAATCGCAGTCATGGGCGATCCCTTTCCCCCAACTTTTTCAAGGGCTTTGGGGCCTTTAAATGTAATATCCTTAAATGTTTTTTACCCCTATGCAAATTAAAAAACTGTGTAAATAGACTTTTTTCTGTGACAAATTTGAATCGGGTAAATTATCTTATATAATTATTATCTTAACTAATGGAGTTAAAAAAAAATATTTTTTATCTAAATTTTAGTTTGTTTTTTTGTTCGTTTCGTTGTTTGATTAATTAAAATAAAAGTTAAAAAAAAAAATTGGAAGAAAAGTTTTTAAAAAAAACCGGTATCTAGTTTTTATGGTATTGGCTTATATTAAATGGGTCAAAAAGGAAATTATTTTTCCCCTTTTTTGGTAAAAAATGTCTTTTTTTTTAAAACCAAATATCTATTATTGAAAGTTGAAATAAAAATAACAAACTTTACAAAAAAAATGGTTTTCCAGATAAACCGGGGGTCAATATAAAGGAATTTTTTTTTTAAATCCAGTTGCATTTTTTTGAAGTGGAAAATTATTTCCTTTTCATTCTTTAAAAAAATCAAATTTTACATTTATTCGGGAACACATTTTCATTTTTTTCAGGTCAATAATGTATTCATATAAAAAGATATTATCACCTATGTAACAATCAGTTTTATGTGTTTTCAATTTTTTTCTGTTAATTGGTACAAAAAAAGTTATTAAATTCCTATATAAACATTTTAATACAATGCAATTCATTTTCAAAGTTCTAAAATTTTCTTAATGACAGTTCAGTTTGCTTTATGATTAACATTTCACAATTCTTTTTTAACGTGAAATGTTCTAGTCCAAACAGAATGTCCCATATAATGACAGATAACAAGTACTTATTTTGACACTAGTCATTTTCCCGTTATCTCAAATTCAATTCAAGAAACTTCTTTGAACTAAACATTTCTGTCGTTTGAACAAGTAGGAGACTTTTCCAAAATATTATGTCATTTACAGTAGAAAGAAGTATTGGGAGTATTTTTTGCTGGTTGCGGACAGAGGAAGGGCACATAGTGGACGATTAGGGGTCGACGTTAGATATTAAAGCATGTTTATTTTTATAAAATCTTGTCAAGCTAATTTTTTAAACCCATACAGATATTATGTTTAAAACATTTGTCCTGTCTCTTTATTTAATTATTTGTTTATAATTACTGAGTTTTGTAGTCACGTGGTTAAAATGAGGAAACAGAATATGTAGCTTTAACAACAAATGAAATTGTATAGTAAATACTCACTTGAAGACATTTTTAAAAAATCATAGTTATTAAACTTGAAAAACCAAAGGCAAATTAACAAAGACATTAAACAGTTAGTATTATATACATGGGTAAAATTTTTATCAGAATTTATCTGCCATAATCTGCCAAATTGTCCATTATCCTGAACAACAGTAACAATGAGATCAGCGGTGGATACTTATTTAGGTCAAGAAACGTTAAAATCAGGAAATGCTTTTAAAAGGGGGATTAAATTTCCAGATATACGCAAAACACACTCTTCAAGTTTTATTTGCTTTTTTTAATTATTTTATAACATTTATTTTGTGTAAAAGTCCTGCAAAAACCACCCATACACTCTTTAGATTAGAAATTTCGTTTACTTAAAACTTCTGGTTATCATTTTAATACTAATTCTAAAATGACCAATAACATTCCAAGAGTTCAGTCTTTAAGTTTAAAAAAGAACCAAAATAAGATCCTACTTTTTAAATTCCCAAATTCTTACTATTGAAATTTACAGGATGAAAATGAATAGCCATTAGCAAAAAAGTAAAATTGAAGCAATAAATTTTGGTGTAATTTCAGTTAAAAAATAATAAAATGTTCCCTGAATTTAAAACATCTTATATCGCTTCCCAAAATAATATTATTAGCGGACATATCATATATTGTCTAGTCAAAATATATTTTTTTCTCTTAAACAATTAATTGACGAAAACCCAGCTTGTCCTCCGTTTGTGTTTCGTGTCTGATAAAAATAGCTATTAGTTCTAGATTATTTGCCAAGAACTGAAAATTGATTCGTTTATGGCACAAAGACTAGAGAACATCATAGCTATAGTTACAAAAAAAACATAGCTGGCCACACCTCAGCTGCCGGTCATTGTATATGAAATGATATCAATGTTATAGTAAATAATAACAGCTTGAAAATAATTTGGGGTGGGGTGCCCCAATTTTTGGATATTTAAGCCATTACAAATTTAAAAATAAAAAGAAATCCCTTCAAAATAATGGTATAATGGCTCCCTTTCTATTTAAAAAAAAAACAACAACAAAAACAAAAAAATTTAATTTAAAAAATAAAAAAAATTATAATTAAAGAAAGATGATGATATGGTGGTGGGGGTGATGAAGATTTATTTATGAAATTAATTTTAAAATATTTTTAAATATTACCCCCAAATTTTATACTGGTTTTTAAAAGATTTTAATGAAAAAGCTTGTAAAAAAAGAATGAAACCCTTTCATATGGCATCATTTTAAAACAACCTTCGTTTTGTTTCTAGCCCTTCCCCAAAACACCCAAAAATTGTCTTTCCAAAACCGTTTCCAAAGGTATAATTTAAAAAGTGTCAATAAAACTAACTTTAAAAAACCCTTTTAAAATTAAAGAAAAATTTAAAAAAATTCTTAAATTTTAAACCTTATAACTTAATGTTTTGGTTTTTAAAGTCTTTGGGAAAGAAGGAAAGAATCGAAAATATTGAATGGAACTATATTTCAATGCCTCTTAAAATTTTGCACACGCATGCGAGTCTTTATATATGCCTCTCTTTTTGGTGTTGATATGTTTAATCCGTTGAATTGAAAACTCCAGCACGGTTCTAAAAAGCATTATTGTGTAAGTAACATTGATACAGATATAACATCTCCATATTGAAAAAGGTTGAGAAAAGTAACAGTTCGTAGGTAAATGAATTGGGCAATGGAACTCCTTTGTATAAAACATAATATGTTTTATATTCGGGCAAATTTGAAAGTCTCTGCAAAAGAAACAGGCAAGTGCAGTCAGTAGGTTATAGGCACATATAAACTGAATGTGCTTTGTCTTTGCATATTATTTTTAATTTATATCACTTATATAAACTTATATAAAGAAAATGCCCCCTTTTTTAAATTTTAAAGACATTCCTAAAAGGGAACCCGAAAAAACCCTTTGGGTTTTTGTTTTCGGGGTAATTATCTGCCACCCAAATTAAAGTAAATTTTTGTTTAAAATATACATGGGAATTCAAAGAGAAAAATTGCTTGAAACTTTGAGAAGCACATTATTTAATTTAAACACGATTTTTTTTGAGCGGGGAAAAAGCAAAAATTAAAGTTTAAATTTAAATTGTCCCGGGACTTTGGGGCTTGATAATTTTATACCAAAATTAAAGGGGAAAAAATACAAAATTTTTTTAAATTTAAAACTATGTTTGTTTTTAAAAATTGAGCAAATGAAAAGTCTTGTAAAACAGGCGTACAAAAAATAACCCTAAACCCTGCAAATTTTATCGTAGTTCGTATCTCTTTTTTTTCTCAAAATAAACTCATGATTCATGTCGAAGTGGTCTACCTATATTCGTGGCAATAAACTTTGAGGATTTCCATTGATTCTTATGTATTGGCTCATATTTGAGGCTTCTGTTAATGTAATCTGATGTTATACCATCAAGAATATTCTCAAAAACGTTTATAAGAAGGGCTTTTCGTAGGGTTTCTGTTTATCTGTTTAGCATAATAGGACAGAAGACACTTTCAGTGCAAGCAAATACTTTCGTAGATATGTTTGATGACAAAAAGAGACAACAGTGGGGTTTTCATTAAACTTATTTGCCATTCATTGACACAGATGAAACAGACACAGAGCTTTATTTTTTTCTTAAAACATCCAAATATGGGGAGCTGGATTGCTCTTTTTCTTATGTGTGTACCTTGCATACAAGAAACCGCTGCTTCTTCTTTAAATATTTCTACTTAAAAAGATGGAAATAATTTTGATATCAAACACATAAAAGAATAATTATAAATTGCATAATGACCTTTAAATTTGACTTAAAGTTTCTTAATGACTCAGCATTTATGCAGACATAAGATACTTTACAGTGTATAATGTACTTCTAATTATTTTTACGACCGAATAATTTTTTTACTTTTTATTTTCATTTCTATTCTGTCGAAAAAGTCCTTTTGGCGATATTTGTTCAACTGACCGTAATTGAAAGAAACCTTTTTTGTGTAGTAAGACGTTCGTGTCATTTAGACACATCAAACTTAATACGTTCTTGTCGCAAGATTGAAAACATTTCTTCCGTTGATAAGATTTTCGTAATTCATTGAATAAATACATTTGAAAGATAGCTTTATGTAAAGCCATGCAGGAATTTAGGCGTTTAATTTCATCACGTATCTGGATGTAATTTAAAAGGCCGCATATATAGTCTCCAGTTCAAAAACAATAACATGAAACATCATAAAAATATGATGTTGTCCTGTCCCCATGTTATTTTAACTTTCTCTTGTGTTTGTTGAAACGGTTAAAAGGTAAATTAGCTCAAAGTACTTTTTTACTTGGTGGTAAATGTTTTTAATTAAAAATCACGTTTAATGTCTACTGTGTATATGATTATAAGCGTGTAAGATAATATTTTGTTCTGCATAGACGTACATTGTTTTTTAACGCGACTTCAATTTAAAAATGCAAAATGCACATATAGAGAGTTGACACCAGGCTCGGTGTGTTTCATCATTGACAATACATTATAATTAATGATATGTATGATAAAAGAAAATTTATTTTATAGCATTATAATTTAGTCTAAATTCATACGATTTACGACTAATTTCGCTTTTGTGCTTCCAGTGAAAACGTATGCTTGCATATAAGCTTGCCATGAAATTCCCTTCCACCACCTTCTCCAATACCTAGACTTATTGATGATGATCTTTGCCGTTACCAAAAGTCACCTTGACAACGGCCTCCAAATCCACTTCCGCTTTGCAAACTTTCGGTTGCGGAAGGACATATTTCCAGTGTTTGCTGGTCTCCAAGTAACCTGTTTTCCTGAATAGCCATTAGGTTTTCCGCTACCAAACAGAGGCTTTACCATTTCATGAAAACTCCTTGTGGTTTAGCTTAGAAGGTTATGCTTTGAATTATTCGTTGATGGTTTTTAATTTTGCGCTGTTACTGCAGCCAGAAATAGCGCTAAAATAGTAACCTAAGGTATTCCCTTTCCCAGAAAGTGCATATAACAGTATGCTAAATAATTAATATGAGAGATATTACGGATAAGATTAAATTAAGTAGCAAAAACTGACAGATAAAACAAACTACTAGAGTATATTTAATCGTTTTAACCTGCTGAATTTCCTATTAGTGGACTTTGTCCAAACTTTATATTCAAATTGATTATGATAATTGGTGGTTTGACCGTTTGGGTTTAAAAGCAGCACAAGCTCGTATATTCATATTTAATTTGATGATTTTTATACATGTCTTGTCCTACAGAAAACATCTAAGTAAAGATTTTGCAATGTTTTATCATGCTGTAATTTTAAACCGTTGCAACGTTGTTTTTTTTTTTTTGTAAATATTTACTTGAATTATAAACACATCGTAAACTGGTTGCAAGAATATCCGTTGGTTGCAGATAGAACAGTTGTGCGCTTGGTAAGTATTTTCAAATGAGATGGTAAAAACCATATTGTATTAATTGTTGAGACTTTTGCAAGGAAACCTGTTTAGATAATGTGATAGGCGTAACCTACATGAATAAAAATTAGACCATTACTGAACGAAATAACTTAGGAGGGAAACTTAGAATATGGTTTAAAATAAAAATTAATAAAAGGATAGACTATTCCTCGTATAATCTAATCAAAAATTGTTAATAAGTCATAAATGTTCTATTATGTGCCAGGAAATTGGGCATCTGGTCTTAAACCTAGAGATTATACTGTTGGGTATAAGTCTGTAAATTGTAATAGCAAGGAGGTAACTAAAAAGAGCTGAACGTAGGTTCGGTGTTGCCATGTTTTTGCTGTAGTTGCGTTCATTAAATGATTGCTCTTTGTTGTATGTAAAATAAAAAAAAGCAAATTCAGGAGATTCTATATGATTTTGGTTCAGAAGAAATAAAGCCTAAAATTATAATGTAAATGATGTAAAATGTGTGTACTAAATTAAAAACCATGGACTGTATTTTTCAAACTTTGTAAAATATCTGAAAAAACATAAATTTACACCGGGAAAATTTCCCGGGGGCAAATGATGGCCAAAATCACTGCATTTTTATGGCAGATACTGAAAATTAAAGATGGGGACAGGTAGGGTTAAAATTTTGGTTTGGTTTTTTAAAATTACACAAATAAAGGCCCATTTCATTTCCCATAAAAATATTGTCCATTTTAAAAAGGGAGATACTGAAGGTAATTTTTGGGCTCGGTTTTTTTTGATTTCAGACTAAAATTTTACAGGTTTAAAAAAAAAAATTTTTTTTGCCCCCCTTAAAAAAAAAAACCGGGGGGAAAATGGGCTGTTTTCTGTTTTAAAATAAACTCAAGTTTTTTTAGTAAATTTGGGAGGATTTCCCCGTTATAATCTAGAGTTCATTTCCCTTGGGGTCACGCAAGCCAAATATCTAAATCCCTGAGTCTTTCCCTTTAAAGTTTTTCGAAAGCTAAACTTTTCCCGGCGAAGAAAAAAAAGCTGCCCTTGTTTGGCAGATTCATATTATAAATGGGTGGGGCCCGTGATGGAGAAATTACCATGAAAGTGGTAACACTGAAAAAGGGAAAACCAAGTTCAATTTTTTATAAATTCCTCCCTTTTTTTTGCGTCCTTTAGTAAAATTTGCACCTTAAACATCATTTTCCCAATTTTTTGTTTTTCCAGATAGAAAAAATTTAAAATTTCCCCATTTTGGCCCCCATGAGCATCTTGTTTTAAAAATGGGGTTGTTTTTATTAAAGGTCTTCCCCTTAAAAATAGTTCAATTGCCCTTATTAAACTAAAAAACCCGCCTTTAATACTTTCAAAACGGACAAAAATGTTGATGGACCATTTTAACAACAGTGCAGTCCCGAAAGCCTTTTTCGAAGCAAACAAGGGACATTTTCCCAAAAATTTCCAAAAAACACCCCTTTTGGCGGGGAATTTTTCAAATCAAAATTGGAATTTTAAATTTCTGCCATTTCCAATGGGATTGAGATAAAAAGTAAAAAAAAGGGTTTTCAGGGAGGTTAAAACGGGAAAAACCTTATATCCCACCCCCGGGGCCCTTTTTTGCCTCCCCCAAGTCCCAAAATTTTTTGGGAAAAGGGGGACCCGCCCCCCCTTTAAACCCCCAAAAGAAAGGGGGCAAAATTTTCCCCTTCTGGTAAAACCCCCTGATGGGAACTTTTGGAAAGGGGGTGGGGGGGGGGGGGCCCAAAAAGTGGTCAAATTTTTAAAAAACATTTTTAAAAAAAAAAACCCAAATGTTTGGGCCCTAAAAATAGGATTTTTTTTTTTAAACCCTTTGAAAACAAAAAGGAAAAGGGGGGGGGTGAAAAAAGGCGTAGAAAGGCGTATATATCTGGTAATGGAAAACGAGGTTAACAGAAAAAATGATGAAAAAGAAAACGAAATTACCCCAAAAACGCGTTTGTCCATGTTAAAACATGGCTTCACAAAATAAAAAATAATTTTGAAGAAAATTGCTGGTTTTGTAGATTTGAAAAAAAAGCTTATTAGCAACATGCAGTTACAATACAAAAAGTTATGATTTAGTACCACAAAATTTCACTATAAATAGAGAAATGAACATGAAAACTTCATTTTTCTAATATTCATGCATGTGTGCTTGAATCTTTGTGTCTGTCAGTTACATGCATACAATACTTATAATGTATCTTAAGTTTAGCAGCGACTCCCTTTTTAAAGGAGACATAACGCCAATTGCGTATTACAGCCAAGTAACTTCTGTAAGTGGATATTCATTTGCTAGCATATGACAATTATTTTTCTCGGAGGTAATAATGTTCATCGCTTTATTGACAAATAAAGGCTGAAATTTACCTAATCGGCGCAGATTATAAATTATTAAATTGATGTAATAAAGGGGAGACTATTAACCTCGCAACTGGCATCAGTGTATCATAAAACAATGTATGTTTAATGTAAAATGGAAAGATAATTATTATTGACAGTTCAAATATTTTCCTATATTATCAAGTTCTTGAAAAAAACACGACAACGTGGATTCATTTCTTTTAAATTTTCATGTTTGGTAAATAGCGTTGTAGTTTGCCTTTGAAATACATTTAATATGCTAAACTATTAACAACAGTTCTAAAACATCACGTGCTCCCATTTAACTATATATTTTTTCATTCATTTTAGTTGTAACCATGACAACCGCTTATTAAAGATGAAACCTTTCGATGATTCATATCACAAGATGAAAATAAATCCTGTATTTATAGGGAAAAAAACTAGAATTTTTTGATTTGTTATAATTCTTTTTCTCTTTTTTGAACCTTTCAATTCATATGAACAGATCAAGCACACATTGCATGAATATAGAAAAATGAAGTTTTTCATGTTCATTTCTCTATTTATAGTGAAATTTTGTCGTACTAAATCATCACTTTTTGTATTGTAACTGCATGTTGCTAAAAAGCTTTTTTCGATGCACACAACGCATTAATAACTTTTCTATCTTGAGAAAATATTAGAAATGATAGTTTTTAACGTCTCAATTCCGACTAAGATAAAAGGACGCAAAGAAAAGAGGAAAATTGATAAAAGATTGAACTTGATTTTCTGTCAGAATGTTAGCCACTTTCGTTGGTATTTCTGCCATCGACGGCAGCATTTATAATATGTATCTGCCTACAACGGCAAAGCATTTTTTTCTTCGACCGGACAAGATTGAGCGTCTGTAAAACTTTCAAGAAAGACTCACGGAGTAGATATTTTGGCTTGCGTGACCCCAATGGATGAACGTTCTATATTGATAAACAGGAAATCCTGCCATTTACTTAAAACTCGAGATATTTTGAACCAGAAAACAGACATTTTTCACGGATTTTCCAAGGCTTTCACTTTTAACCTGCTCAAAATAGTCTTAAAACAGGAAAAAAACGAGTCCAAAATTACCTTACAGTATCTCCATTCAATGGACAATAGTTTTATAGCAAAGATATGGGCCGTATTTGTGTAATATAATTAAACCAACCCAAATTTATAACCTACCTGTACCGATCGGTAATTTTCAGATATCTGCATCACTGCCCGTGAAATGCCATCATGCCGCCGGTAAAAGGTGTGATATTTTAGATAATTTTTTTATTTTAAAAATTTATTTTAAAAATTATTTTTGGGGAATTTGGGGAAAATTTTTTACCTTTAAAAATAATCACATCTAAAGAATTTACAAATCAGAAAAGATAACTTTGATATTATTTAAAAGGCTGTTTGAAAAACACTACAATAACAACGTTAACCATTAACCAACAGAAAAAAAAATAAAAATTGAATTTTCGATTTCTAATGCACTTTTCTTGATCAATTATATTATTTTTCTTCCTCTATATTTTGAAAGTTGTCATTTTGTTGCCTTCAGTATGAGGAAGTGGTTATGTTAGAAATAAATGCAACAGCTTGTTACATTACTTTAAATGTTCATGTACCCATCAAGCAATTGAGACATGAATAATCCGCCTGTTAACTAAATTGCTGTCATTTCTTAAGGAAATGAGAATCTGATATACACGGACAAACTGTAATAGCTTACTGCTTTCTGTTTACAACAAATTTAATTCAACAGTATGCCGAACAAATATTAGGCATCTGCTGATATGAATAAATAAATGTTGTTGTTTTTCATGAAACAACAGATCAAGTTTTTTGAAACGGCAAGTTATGCAGCAATTGATTTGATAGGTATAAGGATTGGTTTTAACTTATATTTAGAAATGTTGTTTGCAGTAGTTGTATCAAGTATCCATTTCATAGTAGCGACTTATGTATAGATATTTTCCTTTTTTAATTCTGCGACATAAGTATTTTGACTTCTAAGATCTTCAAAAACACACACATTCTCACCACTAGAATATTTAGAAAACTTTTAATAGACTCAAGATTGGAAACAATGAGCCCGGAAAGTGAAAACATGCTGGAAGTAATATAATGTTAGAAATTTCTCGAAGCTTCTCACAGTAATGACTTGTACTTACTTATAAAGAGCGTTTTGATAGTGTCCTTTTTATCTTTTCATTATTCCTTTGTGGCTGTTAAAAGAAGTTTGCACTCCTTTCACCTATAAAATAAATCAACTTATTATAGACTGTCATAGTGTCATTAATAAGACTGATAAAATTTCACATAAGATAATAATTGGTATGGACCGTATTGCTCCAGCAAGTAACAAATGTAATGTCTTAACTTATAGTTAATTGAAAGATATGTGTACGGATCAATTATTTAGAGAAATGCCTTAAAGTAATTTTATACGGTAAGATGAAGTTTTTGTGAAATGTGATGTAATAAACAATACAAATTACTTTAGATTATTTTAAAATTCACTTAAGTTACAATTTATCCCATCTTATTTTCACCTGTATCTCTTCTTTTTATTACTTGCAATATTTCAGACAAATATAATAAAAAAAACCTTCAAACTTCCAAACAAAAATATAATTCATTACAATGCAATTCTTTTGTGTCAAGTAAAATATAAAGAATCTTTCCGAACAAATTTAAAAAGCTTTTTTTTATATTATATGAAAAAAGCAACAACGCTTATGTGATGGAAATGTTAGAGACATAAACTATAACGCCTTGAATCAGCTATAAATATTGTTTATTGTTGTACCCTATCATATATCATAATAAAAACGGAAGAACTATATTATTGAGACATTTTGTTTACATTTATTTCACATATCATACAATCAACCTAGTAGGGTCTGTTTGCGTAAAACAACTTGTTCTCATTTTTTTCACATATCATCCAATCAACTCAGACAACATATTTTCATTCATTTCACATTTCATAAAATTGACCCAGAGGGACTATATATTTCTCCTTCATAAATAAATCGTGTCATTATTTCCAATGTCAGCACAAAGTAATAAACAGATTGCTTGTGGCTGTGATTTCATATATTCCCTGTGGATATGGGTAACTGTCGCTGTTAAATTTTGACCACTTACACTAATTACAGATCAACATATTTTGATAACGTTAACAGCATTAATTTGGTAATCGTACAACTGTAATTCCTTGTAAATGTCATATCGTACTTTTTATAGTATCTTTTTATCTACTATGAAAAATAGGTTAAAAAGGGAATTATGTGCGTATTGTACTTTTCACTGATATCAATTCCTGAAATTCCTGAAACTAACCAGATATAACGTATGAGTACAAAAACTCATGACCTCAGACGACTTCGTCCACGGTACCCGTATGTTAGAAGACAGACACCATATATGCGAACTTGTAAACTTATATAAAAATATATTAACCTATAACAACATACAATTTGCGAAGATTGATTCTGTTAATGTGGATTAATTTGTTGATTTATTTTGTTGCTGATCTTTGTTTGTTGTTGTTTTTGTTTCTTTATTCAAATTGTCTTACATATGATACGTTTCTGAAATTGTTCATATCTGACGTAAATAAAGATGTGAAATCACAGATGCTGCACCTGAGATGAAATTTTAGACCCCTTTTGTCGAATCGCCATTTTCTATTAACGATTACGTATGAGAGTGATATCAATAAAACATATTCATAAAAATACTCTCATTAAATGTAATTTAGAATCAATTATTTGATAGTATTAACATTTACCTTAATAAATATATAACTATTAAAGGTAACTATTAATGAATTCAATAGCTACAAAAACGATGTCTCCGAAAACATTAACTAACGTTCTGTCTCCAAAACCTAGACATATTTCATAAAGAGTGGGTAAAATAAGACCCATTAGAACCGGAAATGAGTTATGACATCGTTTATCTTTTTTTGTTTGATAACTTATCAGAAACATTGGTCAAAGAATTAATAGAGAGAGATGTTCTGTCATGAAGTATTGTTTGAACAGATATTTAACTCACTGTTAATGATGTAGAAAATATTTTGTATAATTACTTAACTTTAAAATCTATAACAATACTTTTTCTGAGATAATATTTTTAATATGTTACATAATAAGTGTTGTGTGTTGTAGATAACTGACTTTGATACTTTACTTGTAACTACATATAGTATACTGATATTAATTTTGTCGATCTTAAAATATAGTTCAGCACTGTCTGTACTGAACTATATTCTAATATTAGGACATTAGATTTGAAGCAAGAAAAATTTTCTTATTGTAAAAATTCAATAGTTTTTGATATAGTTTAATGTTCTATGATAGTGTTCCGAATTTTTCATTATTTTCCTTACAATCATATTATGAAATATTTTCCTGGATTCTTTAATTATGAATGAAGAAAGAGAAGAGCTTTTGAGTTATGACTTGATTTTGCGATAAAACATTCAATAGATTTAATTTCGGATATAAATCACCATTATTTAAATTGTTTAGTTCATAGAAAATGAAGATGAAATTGTTTCTGTTTCTGCAAATAAAGCAATTTAAAAAAAGAAAACATTTTGCGTTTCAATAAATCAGAAAACTAACTTGTTACTTTAAATCGCAATTACTGATTTTAAGAAAGGAAAATTTGCTGAAACATGAAATTATAGTTAATCTTCTGAAATAAAGCATTTTATGCTCAAGTGAAAAATATGTTTTGCACAAGTTTTCTTCTAAATTATTGAAGGAACGATGGTGAGATTATTAAAATCAAGATGTTGGATATACTTAATACGATATAAGAAAGCATTAAAATATTACTGAACATCCTTAACAATAACGGAGTAGGAGAAGACAATTGCCAGGTCAAATGTGCACTAAAAGAGAAGTAAAATGCATGATACAAATACTCACTTATAGCTGGTTTAAATAAAGTTCATCGACTTTCTGTCTTAGAATGAATAAAACAAATATAAATATCTAATAAAGCGACGACGAATACAAAAATAATACTATCGTTACAAATCCAAGAATATGATTTATTTTCTCTAAACAATGAGTTAATTTTATAAGAATATTGTATGTTCAGGGAATCGGTTAAAACATATTTATTTAAGCTTGATTGCAAAAAAAATAAGTTCTTGCAACTTATGTTAATCACTTTCGAGTCGCTTCCTGGAACCAACCAGTACTGGTGTCATGTGAAGAAACATGATCGTGGCCCGAGTAGGGCTCCAGCCCATGATCTCTGGGTTGTGAGGCAGACACCTTAACCATTAGGCCACCGCTCCCCTTCAAGGGATTCACTCTTCGGAAAGATATAACTCTTAATAGTAGCATTTAAACCGTTTATTCAGTTAATTCTCGTTTCTTTACGGATGATATTCATACCAGTGGATACTTATGTCATGTACCTATTGCTATTTTTATAATTGTCATTGGGATGAATTCATTTTTAAGTGGTTTGCGTTCATTCGTGCGCTATTCATTTCATTTTAAGGAAAACCGATAAAGTCAACTTATATAATCACTTTATCTCTAAAGAAAAATATCTCCATTTATAACTAAATATACATGTATTGCAAGTTTTCGTCACATTTTTTACTTGTTTTTACTTATATTCGTTGTAGAAATTATTTTAAATAGAGTTTGTTATTTCTATAAAAACGTCAACATGCAAATATTAATCTATGTTTTTTTTCTTTTTGAAATGCTAACTCGCTTTAAAAGAAATTGCCTACTTAATATGCATTTGGTCTAACTAATGGAACTGCTGCATGGCATGTATTTTATTGCATTATTCATTTTGTAAGTCTTTTAAAATCATACAAAAGGGTAATTCGTTTTCCATTAATGATACAAGAAATAGCTTAGCTTTGCTTGTTTGCAGTCATATCAAAGACAAACGCTATTTTTGATATAGCTAAATAGCATGCGAACATTCAATAAAGACATACCTTTCTTTGAATTTAATGGAATATTGCAAGTAGTTTATGTTTTTGAAGGCATGAACTAATTATTATCATTATTATATACCAAACTTCTTAAGCACTTTTTTCATGCACATTTACACGTTCAAAAGTACTGTACAGTATAACCAAATAAATGATACAATATTAAAAAAAAATTAAAACATCAATACTGCTCCAGTCACAAATTCAAATCAAATGTAGTTTAAAAAGTTAAAAAGACCCACATAAATAATAAAATACAGGTAAGAACGTAAAAAACTAATCAGTCCAAATAAAACCTCTTAAATAAGTGTGTTTAAGTGCTCTCTTAAACACTGTTAGAGTTTCACAGCTTTGAAGTGTTCTAGGTAGGGCATTCCAGAGTTAAGGGGCTGCCGTCATAAAAGCACGATCACCATAATTCACAGTCTTACTACGCGGTACAACAAGTGCTAAGCAATCATTCTGGGAACTAAGTTGTCTGGATGGGACATAAATGTCTAGCATCTTTCGTATGTACGTAGGTGCCTGTCCATGAAGCGCCTTAAACACATATGTAAGGAGTTTGTACTCGACTCTGATGTGTACAGGAAGCCAATGTAGTTCCTTTAAAACTTGAGTTATGTGGCCGTTTCGCGGTGTCCTGGTAATAACACGAGCAGCCGTATTTGAACATTTTGGAGCTTGTTGAGCACGTACTTTGGAGATCCATATAGCAACGAATTACAGTAATCTAATTTTGATGTCACTAACGAGTTTATCAAGGTTCTGGTTGAATCAACAGTCAAGTATTTCCGAATTTGGCTTATTTGTCGTATTTTCATGAAACATGAACGAGAAACTGAGTTCACATGTTGTTCCATCTCTAAATGAGAGTCCAATACGGCGCCAAGGTTTCTAACTGCTGTTGATGGTTTATTACAGAATCACCAAATCTTACAGTAAGATCATCAAAATCACTTCGTTTTGGTACAAAGACCTCTGTTTTGTCCGCATTGAGTTTCAGAAAGTTTCAGAGAATGATGCCTATGGGGCGGTATATATAAACTTAAAAATTCAACAATACAATATGTTGTATTTTGATGATAAAAAGTTAGCTGCTATTAATCATAATAGATTTTAGTGATTTATTTAAAACTTTATGTGCAGTATATTAACAGAATCACTTATTTTTTCACCATTTTATCTTTTTATCAATTTGTTTATTAATTACGAAATATGAGCACGTTGACCCATATTTATGTTTTGAATATTCACTGCAATCAAACACAAATGCCCTGTTTGGTAATGATCAAATACAACAAAAATACTAGGTAGAAAGGTAATGGCTCCTTGTATATTTTGCTTTATCTTTTATCAAATCTTAACATCATACAAAGTTTAAATACATTTTATTATACATTTTTCATAATGATGGTATTATAGATTATTTGGAGTTTCCTCATTTCTGAAAAAAGAGCCCTTCTAACAACAAATTTTAGTTAGGATGTCGATAACTCATAAACCATACGGTGAATTTTGTTTATCTGTTGCATATAAGTGTTCTTTAAGTGTTCATATAACTGTCCTATGTTGCCAGTTTTACAGTTCAATATAGTGTCCATTAGGGGTGGTTTACCTTAAAGGCTCATTATGCGCAAAAAAATTATTTTTATTTCTCAAAAACTTTTTATTTTGATATCGTTTTATAGGTTCCAAATAATTACTAATTGTCCAATTACCTGAACCAGCATTTGCTTCTGTCGCCTTCTGCAGTATATTTATAACAAGTTAATATTTTGTATTGAATATATTGCGTAAATACTACTTTGTTACATTTTGCTTCTGTTATGGCAAATTAGTACTTTCAGCACTACTTACTTCAGATGATATGAATCTTATACATGAACTCTCATGATGCTCTTAAAACGTTGCATAACTCATGTTTTTCTTTCTTTTTTAAAAAAAAAGGAAAGAAATATTCATTTCTGAGGCATTGTGTATAGTAATAATGTAATAATATAAGACCTGTAATGTACTTAAATACATAACGTGAAGGATATCAACGTTTAATCAATTAAGAAATGACTAAATCATTTTGAAAAAAAGTTGTTACAAATGCAGCTCATAGCTAGTTTTATGTTATTATTCTGATTTCTAATCAGTTTAAGTGGTCACCTTTACAAGTTGTCAGCACGATATCTCCGTAGGGAAAATTGGAATTTCTCTGAAAATAATCAAAGGTAATATGTTAACTAGTCGGTATTGACATTTGCCTTAATCATTATGTCACAATATATTTCTGTGGAATTGGTTTATTGTCCCAATCGAACAGAAAACATCATGCAAACACTGTTTGTATCAACACATCTTTCACATATGTTTTAATAGCTTTCTTCTATTATATGAGAAAGATGTTAGATGTTAGCCATATCATAGTTTTGCTTTAACGCCTTGAACATACATATTAAAACGCAGTTTTAAAGAAAATTGTGTCATCTTTTTACTTATTTGTCTTGTATTTTGATTGTTGGCATATTTATTCTTTGTATTTAAGCATGTGATATTGTAATTATAATGATATTTCGTAATATTGTATTTTCACTCTCTTGCATTGTTCAATTTTCCCTTTTTCCGATCTTTAATTTTCAGTGCATTGCATTGGTACTTTTCGTTTATTCGCATTACGATTAGACATGTGCAAGCTATATGTAATGGCATGGGAAAAATGGGGTGAACAACAGTTTTGATGTGTCTGATGACTTATTACTGACGTTGCAATGGTTATGAATATGTTTAATGTTAACATTTTATGTTACCTAATGTTGTAATCTCTCACTGTTAAAATTAATGTTTGTACAACAGGAATGCGAAAATGCGACTGTGTCTTAATGTATTCGCATTTGTGAAACGAAAAGCAATTATACGATACATGCTATACAAAAACACAACACATTAAACGAGTATGTGTCATATAGCCTTGCCGCCTGTGCTGTCGTCATATCTTTGTGTTTCTGAATTTTCAAATCTTATATGTAAATATGTATATGAAAAGGATGCTAAAACATATTATATTATAACATTTTCATAATTGCATTTTTAAAGCTTTCCTTTTCTATTGGAAACCCTGTCAGCGTGATGTTTCTATTGAGGGAACCCGTTTACACAAGTATCTATCACGTTTATTATACATAAACAGGATAGTGGATTAAGTATGAGAATGGGTCTGTGTTAAAGCTTCCCTGTACTATTAGAAAGACTGTCAGCGTGATTGCTTCTATTGAGGACACCCTTTAACACAGGCATCCATCAAATTTGTCATACATAAACAGAAGAGTGGATTTAGTATATGTGTTTTTCACTTATTCATTTGTGTAATCATTTCAGTAGGCGTTTTCTAATTGTCTTTCTAGCTTGTTACACTCAACAGGAAATATAAAACGAATATTTCACTGTAATGATTCTGAATATCTTGTCATTCAGCCCGTAACAGTACCCAGCCACAGAGGACAATAGGTAAGGTACCCTGCAGAGCGGCAGGCAAAATGGTCACAGACAGAAATTTAGTTTTTATCCTTTCATTGCGACAGATATATTCAATAGTCTAATTACACGTTTAGCTACCACGTCCATTCAAACCTTGTATGTTACATAATCTGTTTGTTATAAAAGAAACTGTTATGCCTTCAAGCATAAATCATTATCTCGACTCTGACAATATATGGAGACAATAATTTCCTCAATTTAATATGTTTGCACATTCCTGTCTATACTATGGCTTAATGTATAATATTTTAAACAATTGGCTACTTTACAAAAGGACAAAGCGGTAATGCTTTAGGGTATCATGTGGTCTCAGTAACAGAGGCTTTCTTCATTGGAGATGAACATGTTATGTAAATGAAACGTGTTGTCTATGTTATGATTTATATGCATTTTGTATATCTTTCCAGATTGTTATATTTCGCAAGTGTCAAGTGCCGTGTATGAGCTGTAAAAAGTTGCCCTATGCTTTACGTCAGTGTTGTTATCTTTTTTGGGCCTTCGGAATCATTGATGTCAGCACTATTTAGCGTTGAGAATTGAGTACCGCTCAAGCCGGTGCTAGGTGGCGTGAGGGATGTTGCACTTATTCATTATCCCTCATTTTCACACTCAATCAAACTGTGTCTGAAATTTTCATGTAGTTTTGATGTGATTATTGTAATAAATGCTTCTGAGGCATCACTTGTTTCCATATTTTTCCTTTATGTTTATACATTACGATATATAATTTATATCTATTTTGATCTCTACAGTTGAAATAGTTTGCCTCCTCTAAGGCAATTTAATGACAAAAAGATAATTCACGTTTCCCTTTATGTGTATATATTACCAGTTAAAATACGTAATGATCATCTAATTGAAATATGCCAAACTTTGAAATATATGGAATGTTATTGACGTAACATGGTTAAAATGTCAATAAATTGATAAAGAAGGTAATGTATTACATGTAGCAATTAAGAGAAAGACTTAACTTTAAATTGTATTTATTTAAATAATTTAAAATATCGCAGAAAATATAATAATATATTCCATGCAGGGTCTGTTCTATAAAAGCTGCAAACAAATTTATGAAGATAAGCATGAATCTAGAGGCACGCTGCTTTAACTGGAGGAAGATGTATGTACAATGGCCAATGTTTTTTACAAAATAAAACGCAAATAACATGAAGTTTGGAATGACCCACTTATTTCACGAGGTCACAATTAAGATAATTTTTAAAAAAAATTAAAAATGAATTCTGATATTTGACCAACCTATTAAATATATATTATTGCATCTGAATGAATGTTATTATAAAATCCAATCTGACTTAAGTTCATATCTACTAAAGTTATCTCTTGCATGTAGATCCGATTGCCATCCTATTTGTTTCGCCTTCATTGTGATACGGATTTTACGACAAAGGCATACAATCTAACCGTCCTTTACATAAAAGTATTAGACTTAGATCTAATATCAAGATATCGCTGTAAGTGGAAGTAAAACAAATTGTTGATTTTTATTACACAAAAATGTTTGAATTAATTTGAAACAATTAAACAGGAAATTAAAGACTCAATTGTAATATTGTTTGACCTGTTTACCTGCCGCCTGTATGGAGAACGCCATATTTGTTCCCGAAATCGTGAAAAGTAGTTTCTCAGTATTTGTTTTCCAGCGGTTAAAATTAGGAATCGCATTGCTTTCAAAATCGTGAAAGCTCACAGATGATTCGCTGTTTGAAAAGTCACGTGGTGGTGGCCTCCTTTAGTGCCCGTCGGGTTCTAATGCGTAGTGCTAATAAGGAGCTGATTATAATCAGAGTGTTATAAAATCGACAGTCCTATGAAATGTTTTAGATGCGTTTAATTTTAAAGGGTCACACACATTATATTGCCTTAGACTCAGTTTGCAAATATTTCAGTGATGTTATCGTATAAAGTTAAGTTCTTATGTCAATCGCTATAACTTATAATGATGAATAAAATGTCACTTCCTTGTCATCAAAATACATTCATAATCGATTGCATTATTCCATTACATTCAAAGAAATTTATTTATCGATTGAATGTTAACATGATAGATAGCTATATTTTAGTACCTGATGTCTTTGAAGTTACATCAAACAAGCATCACGAATAGCCTTTTAAAAGCGTAACAAAATAGATAACACAAAAACATCATTCATGTCAGGCGGCATTTTTATTAGACGTTTTCGAACCGTTTACATATGTAGATAATTATGTAAATCTAATTATTTTGCTTAATTGAATATTTTTCTTGACAATATCAATTGTGGCGGGGATATATAGCAAAAGGTTAAAGAGATAAATGTACGATAACGTTGTGAATGGGTCGACTTGTTTGTAATGCCTAATATGATAAATGATGTCCTTCGTCGTAGTAACAAAATAAACAACCCTTGTTTTTGATATTAAACTGCTACATTATTGGAATTGTATGTTCATTTAAAAATATTGTAATGTATTTCTTTTATATCATGAATTATTTTTATGCAGAAAAATATTGCAAAGGATTTATTGAGAGTAAATTGTTTTGTTTTTGACATTGAATCTTGTTAAAATTCTATGGTAGTTGCACGAATTAAGTTCATTAGAACACTTACTAGAAGTACATTTTTGTCCTTATATTCGTAACGTTAGCAAGCGTTGTCAAATTAAGTTTTATTTTGAGAAGGAGTAATATTTATTGATAGTGTCAGGAAATAATGGTAAAACAAGATGTTAATTGTTTTGCGGTAATAAATATTCAATAATATGTCAGTAATTCGGGCATCTGTTATTGTAATTTCATGTTGGGAATTTGATTAGGGTTGTGAAAGCACTTAGTTTATGGTAGTTGGAATATATTTAACCATCATTGATTTAGGAATGTGTTTTGTATCATTGTTTTTAGAAAAAAATATTTCGATAATAAATATTTTTATGCGCCATATGGTAACATATTGTTTAAACGTCGTTAAAATGAAAAAGAAAAAAAGGTCTTTTAAACAACAATAAAGGACGAGAGTTAACATACGGTAACTATAGAAATAGGAGGAATGTATCCTTAAGAATATACTCAATTAAGATAAGACTTTATTGTTTACCTTCTTACATACTGAGATAGTAAATTTGGACAAAATAATGTTTGTTTGATTTTAAAGTACTGTTTTAGACAATGCACGGCTTTATAATATTATCAGGGATTATCTGTAATATTGTCACATAGATACATTTACAGATTTTAGGCTAAAGCTAACATGTGTCGAATATTGCATTTCAAATACAATATGTGAGTAAATTAAAAAAGAAATACATGATGCCTACAGTACTACGTAATCATGTAAGTGAGCGAATCAAAATAGTTTTCTATTTGCGTAAATAAACATACTAACTATTGGTTAGTATTGCTTATCATTAATAAGTAGCTCCAAAAATTAATTGATTCCAAGGGTGTTTCTTTACAGACAAAAATGTGAAAAAATATGTGTATATGAATCGGTAACAAATGTTTTATGTTTTAACATGTTCGGTACAACAATAGGCAGATTTAACGATAAGAAGAAGTTAGGTTAAAAACAACAGCTATATCAAAATGGGACTGCAGATAATAACAAAACATCAAGTTTTTCAAACCGTTTGTTGATTTGTGCTAAGTTGATCCTTAAATATCTTCGTTTCTTGAGCTTAGACAATTTATGTTTATGAAACAAATATTTTGTGTACAGTGCATCAATCGAACATGTCAATATCAGGACTATTTATTACCTCTGGGATAAATAAGATCAAATGATTGGATTATTATCCAACAAAATACATTGATTTCATTGCTTCCAATAAATGTTTTAATTTCCTATAGTGTCTATCATTCCTGATCCTTGAGTAAAGAAACAGTATATTATCTGTGTAACATGCAAACAATTTTTTCTTAAAGGAACATTATGCACTTAGAATAAATAATTAGCTTTTAATTAAGAAATGACAAAACATATGTTAAATATTGTTTTTTAATTAAAATATAAGAGACATGTTTGATATTTTAGCAAACTGTAGAAAGTAGCAATGGACGTGCAGTTTTGTGTATTCTAAAGAAAAAATGTAAACAAAGTTGTATTTTGACTTCTATACAAAAACTTTTTCACTATTATAATTATACCAGTTGCCAACATAGCTAAAGAAGCAAAAGTGTTCATGTATATGGCAAATGATTACATCTTTGGAGTTTGTAACACGATACAAATTATAAATAGTTTTTGTGAACTAAAATGATAGCATTAATGAGGCATAATGGGCGGAATGAATATGCATACATGAATATCAACTTTACGTTTTTATATTTTATCGTCCATGAACAGGCTCAATCAA
Organism: Ruditapes philippinarum; assembly: GCF_026571515.1. NCBI lineage: Eukaryota > Metazoa > Mollusca > Bivalvia > Venerida > Veneridae > Ruditapes > Ruditapes philippinarum. Next base: position 25,569 of record NW_026853886.1, read on the forward strand.
ACCGGATATGCAACATTTTGGACGTTCTTAGAATACAAGCTTGAAATCATAAACATGAAAGTATTCATAACGGGTCAAAATAACATAAATATTGAATAAAATATAATAAATTCATGTTCATTAAAATCAGGCCAAATGTTTAAATAGAAATAAAAGTTATTGAGTAAATAACAGTTTGTTTGCATCCCAATTCTTAAAGTAACGGGAAAAAAGGTATGGATAGGGCAAAAATAAATTTCAAAAACATTTCTGTGTTGAAAATTGCATATTACTTTAACCTGCGCTTTGGTCTGAAATTTTCACCTTGAAGTTTTCTTTTACCCCATTTTAACCGATTCTTATGTGCTTTTTGTAATTTACATTAATTCCTATGTGACTATATATAGTAACAAAATTCAGGCAAATATGGCAATACTTATGTCATTATGCATTTTCGACCGCCTTGTTGTTTGGCATTGTTTTACCAGGGAATGAGCGCACGTGCAAAATAATGTAAACAACTGTGAGCGACTTTCAATTTGGCTGCTGTTGTTATACTGTAGTTTATGGTATAACATGAAGACAGCAAACTTTTGAAACAGTTAACTGAGATGTCGTAGTCTCAGTGTCGACAAACTGACGTATTCGACCAAATGATATATATCCGACAAGCTTCGTATTCGACAAGAAGTCTTTCGACGAAATGGCGTGCACCGATATTTACTACATGTTTACAGTAAACTGGTTTAGTTATTGACATTATCCTATGTTACGCCTTTTGTAATTCACTTGTAAAAGTCGATAACTCAATGTACGTTGTTTTATAAATTTATTAATTTTTTATTAAGTAATGGCCTTTAAATCTGAGACAGAATTTTAATTTCAACTTTGTCACATATCCTTTGTTTTTTACATAACTAAAATAGGAAGTGAATTTTTCCTTTCACTTACCAGACATAGAAAAATGCATCCTCCTCTATTCTCATGTTTTGAGTGACAAAATATCTCTGAATTGTGCCTCCTCTTTCATTTATTATTACGATTTCAGCGATAAAATGATTCTAAAATCCCTTGAGTAAAATAAAGGAAGAAAAATAATACAGTTATGAAAAAATTAAAGTCTATAAATATTTTTATAAATAATGTACTGTTAAAAAGCGTTTCCTTTCCAGGAGAAATTTAAGGCGGAGTTTTATTTAATATTTAAACATTTAAAAAAAAAACTTTTAATATTTCCAAGGTATTCGAGATCTAGCTTTGTCGCAATCATATAATATATAGGTTATTTAGAAATTATGATTGTCTTAAGTTATTTCAATTAAAACAAAAATATTGAAATGGTTATATGTTAGTTACTTAATATAACATATCAGCAGTGATTTATTCACTTATCTAACGATATTAGATAATATTTTGATCATGTGTTCATCATTTAATATCCATTGAAAGAAAAACTTTAAATTGGCAAACATATAGGTTTAAGAATTATTACCTTTGCCATTTTGCTTGAATAACACAGTCCCTAACAAAGCTCAATGGTAGGAGTTCGCACTAAAATTGTATCAGCCAATTACATATTTCTTGTATTTTGCTTCAATATTTCATTTCATATTTCTATGGAATGTATGCTTCAGGTTTTACATGAGAAAAACGTTTCCGTCCCCCTATCAAAGCTCTCGTAAATGAACTACAAGTAGATTTTTTTCAAAGTGAAACCTTGAAGGATTGTCCAATAATAATAATGTCATTCCCAATAAAGAAGTATCGGAAATTGGCTATAGCGAGAGAACATAACACGCAACCAATGATCTCAATTTAATCATCTGATATCATGAAATGAACTTAACTATATCGAGTGGAAATAACTGTAAACAAAAACTAGTTTTAAAGCTTTTGTGTTTCTATATTTTCTTTTGCTCTTTGGAAATTTTCTTTTAATTTTATCAACGGTTTATCAATTGTTAATTACGGGGACTTGAGATAATATAGATTCATGGATTCTGAATAGTTCAAAAGATAGTCAGCCTAGTTCCTTCTGTATGACCATTTTCGGTTGTTATTTAATAAACAAAAATATGATATACCTTATAAACACTCAATGAATGCAGTTTGTTTATGACTTATGTATTTAAAAAAATACTCATAATTTATTGGAAATATAAAACTAAATATGTACATAGATTTTTTAATGTCATGTTAAAATGTCTTTTTAGCAGACTTTTCGAAATAAAGACAACAACGTGTTAACGTTTACAATATTGTCATAAAGTATTTTTAATTATTTACAAATATTTTATTAAATCCCTGTTCTTAAATCTGATAGCATGTAGAATAGTTAAATGTTTTTAAAGATATTGAAAAATAAAACGTTACAAGACTGCACAGAGTTTGTAATAAAATTATTTTCAGTAAGAGGAAATACACAGTCAAGTAATTTTTACTTTAAAATAAATTTACTGAAGATATTGAAAAAAAATATGCTATGTTATAAAAGAGTTTTTGAAATGTGATGGAAAATAGTTTGTGTTCATAATCAAACTTTTATTAACATAATTTTATTAAAAATGTGTAGTGAAAAGATTTTTCATGGCCATTTCAATAATGTTATGGTACTTCTGTTTTAGTTGTGTCGAAGAATTTATGTAGATAATAAATTCTTCATTTTTCTCTTTGATATTGTGCACTGACTGTAACATATGTATGGGGAATTCAACAGACATATTTATTAGCAAATAATTTACACATGAATTTGCCTAAGCGACAAATTTCTTGATCAATTGTCAAGTTCATTCCAGTAAATTGCAATCATTTGCTTCGAATTTACAAATACTTGAATTAGGTATTCAAATTACTAGAATAAAGCTGAAAATAATTCTGACAAATTGAAAGATTATTCTTGAGCGAAAAGTCAGAGTAAATCATTTCTTATAAATCATGTGAACACAAGTATAAATTTGCGCTTATACCGCATTTTTGTCAAGATTCTGATGGATATGAACAATGAGCGAGTATTTTAACAACAGAGCGTTTTAGTGTCCGAAACGAATTTCTTTATATTAGAATAATGATAATCAATGCCTACTCTGAAGTTACAGTACTTTATAATCAGTGTCTTTTGTATATTGTTCATTTTAGACATGACGATAACTGTAATTGCAATTTTATTTGCAGATACTCAAATCCCAATTTCATTTACTTAATCTTGCTAGTCCGTGAAAAGATATCGTAGTTATTAAGGACGAAAGAATACGATGCCCGTAAAAAAAGATAAAAATGATAGCAAGAAGGGGTAACGACATATTGTCTACAAAATTGAAAATTGAATTGATCAATTAAATTTTTTATAGTCAGTTATTAAGACATTTTCATTATACATAAAATTCAATAAAAGTTCTGTTCTGTTCTTGTTATGTTCTGTATAACACTACATTACATATAATTCATCAAATCTTATGCTATTATATAATGATCCAGAGCAGAATACATTAAAATTTATGAGATGTCTGTCTATAACAAATCATTTCGGTGAATAGGTTACATGGCGATAAAAACAAATAATTGACATATATTTCTTACATAAAACCGTAAATTGATGAAATATTATAACATAATAGGATATCTCTGTCATGAAGATATCTTCAAGGCACATAATGCCTAAAAATTCACATTTTTTCAACTCTTTAGAAATGTCAAACATGTGTTTAATAATGTTTGAATAATGGACGATGTTTAACAACGGAAGAAAGTAGCGCTTAACTTGCAGAAAAGTGTCGAAAATGTAGCATAATGTAAATGACTTCAAAACAAAATACTAATTCACTTTAAATACACCGATTGCAAACAGAGCTATATTTACAGAGGAGAGTCAATGTATAAGACAAATCACTTTTCTTTGAAAACTGTAATAAAATATCAAAAATTAAAAAGTTTTTGAGAAATAAATCGATAACATTTTTGAGGCATATTGTCCCTTTAATGTAAATATATTTCAAGGTGAGTATAAAAAACACTCAATAAAACTAGAGTTATCAAACTATATGTTCACGTTTTAGGATGTTTGCCAGAGAAAATATATATTTTCATGAGCTCCGGCGGGTATTTATTGACAGATTTCATTTATTTTTATATAATATACATGGAAATATATAAAAGCGTATGCAATCACAGCCTCCAGTAAATAAAGTAAATATACGGTTAACTTGAAACATTTTTTTAGTTTTCTTAGCTTCTTTCGTTGTAAATAACTTGGAAACATTGAAAGTGTTGGCAAATACCGTATGCTGAGGGGTAACTTGTTCCGCTCACGGCAGTTTGGAAGAAATATTTAAAATACAAAAAAAATCTTGCTGATATACCGCTTGTGACCTTTTAGTTACTTAAGTTGAAACGAGTGTTTGTTGGATCTGGTAAAGGCGAAGCCAAGTATTCAGGTGCTACACACATTTTAGAATTGACATTCACAATGACAATGCTAGGGTAACTTGCATTTTCTATTACCGTTCATGACCAGGCTCAATCAAACCGAATCTGCAACATTTTCAATTTTTACGTTTTGAAAGTTCTTTATGGATTCTTTATTTCTCTATTGCAAACATGAATCATTCTTTAGAATATATTTTACATTTTGTGTTTCAATTCACATATCTGGAGAAAGTGTACATTAAAATGATAAAACCAATTTATTCAGTGCATTTGTTCATCATTACGATGTCAAGAAGAAAGTTTACCTTTACGCATTTTAAGTTGCATTGCTTGCAATATGATAAACTGAAAATATGCATAAAATAATGTAGCAATATTTTAGCATTTAACTTAAAATCGACATTAGACTCTAAGCCTCATTTTAGTTAAAAGTTTTTCAAAAACTGTTTTAATATTAGCTCATTTTGAACCATTAAAATAAATATTCCTGAAAAATGAAATAAGTAAATGATCTGAAATGTGACACGTAAGTTATTGGTATAGATCTACATCAATGGTAAAATAAACATATCCGAAAATCAATTCCATATCTTGTTTTTCAAGAGACCTCGATCGATTCCTATTGAATTAAATGATAAGAAGACCATTGCTCTACATATAGTATAAACGTTATTCCTCTATACTTCTTGGAGAGAATTATTAATAAAATAAATTTTACTTCTATTATGAAAGTTACATAGAAAGTGCATAGATTTGAATATACGAGAGATTTATAAACATGGCAAATGTTAAACACATTGTGTGTTTCAAAAGACCACAAAATTATATTTCTTGTTAAGGTAAAAGAGAGATTAAAAAATGCATATCCAATATAGGATTATTTAAAAAGAAATTCTTTCTGCTTTTAATTTTACTGCGAAATGAAACATGACAATATCTCGAATTACTTATGTGTGCTTCAAAACCGGTGCAAGCGGTGCGTGAAAGAAGTTGCGCTTTTTCA
>NW_026853887.1:0-67092 GCF_026571515.1 Ruditapes philippinarum
AAAAATAACAAAATCTTGGCTACTGTTTTGATCCAAATTATCCTGTTAACTGGTCTGCAAATGATTTATTGGTCAGTTTCGGATATGGGTCACCTGGGATCAAAAACTAGGTCATTCTACCCAAATATGGAAAAACCTTGTTAACGCTCTAGTGGTCACATCTTTGACTCAATTGTTACCAAACTTTGTCAAAATGCTTGTCACAGTAATTGCTCGGATGAGTTTGATGGGTCAGGTGAGCAATCAAGGGCCATCTTGGCCCTTCTGTTTATATTGTAATATGTATTTCTCACCTGTGTTTTTATTGTAATAGATAGTAAAAATAAGTATGGAGCTATATTTGATTCAATAATGATAATTCTAATTTGGGAAGAGAATACTTCCAAAATACAAAAAAATATACAAAAATGTACATTTGTATTTTGTAGGCAATATTCCATTCTTTTAGCGAACAAAAATGTATGTCATATAACAGAGACATTAAATGGTACAATCGACCATTATCAAAACAACACATTTTTCTTTTTACTTTTCCTTTGAAAATGCTTGATGTAGCGTTATGCTCTTTCAATATACTGTATTTTGTAATTAAAGATGTAACAACATTTATGTGGAATGTTATATATGTTTATAATTATTCTTTTAATTTAAAAACAATTTTCAAACATCGAAGAATAGGTTAATATGTACTGCAAATGTTTATTTGCATTATAAGTTATCATTAAAATCTATGCATTCTTTTCATATTGAAAAGTTTGGTTTAGACTTTATCGAAAATAGATTGATTTCTAATTATCTTCCTTAAATTACATGAAATGTAAATTCGGTAATATCTTCTCATGAACTTACAATATTGATAAATCTTCAGTTTAGCTATAACACCATTATAAAATTTAAGTTACAGGATCGTCAATCGGTGCTTAGTTATAATTGATACATAACTTGTGTCTAAATTAAAAAACAATAATCTTACAAAAACCTTTTTTTAGTAAAAGTAATGTCTATAAAATACATGTGGTTGAATTGATAAATATTTTAAAATATGTGCTTTTTATATATTTATTACTTATCCCTGCTAACCTTTTTGAATAATAAATATTTGTTTTTCAACTGAGTTTTGTCTTATTTTCATTTCTTTTATTTGTGCAACATTTTACAACACCTTACAATTACGTGTTTTGTAATTTAAAATTTTACTATTTCTTATAAAATGTTGAATTCTTCGTAGGTTAGTGCTGGAAAGTGTGGACGGTAACCGAGTATGTTACATTAAAATTTTGCCATTTTGAACGTTTTGAGGAAATATCTTTTTTTTTTTGTTTCCACCTACTTGACATTCTTTAACATATGAATTAATATTTAAGTAAGATCTCTTTTTTCCCCCAAAATTAAAACCAAAAAATTAATAATAATTTCAATTTAATAACAAGAAATGTCGAACGACACATAAACCCCCGTTCTAGTCATTGACTCACATTATTGGTTATTTTGTTAAAAATGGTTGTTCAAGTGTTCAAGTATTGAGAAAAGAAAAATAATGAAGACTTTGTGATATTTTTTTCAAGATAATGAGCAGAAACCATTCTGACATTTAAGGCACCTCTGGCCTTGACCTTTGACATAGTTACCCCAAAATCAATAGGGGTCATCTAATAGTTATGACCAATCAATATGAGAAATATGAAAACTTTGTGATAAATAGTAACCAAGATAATGAGCAGAAGTCATACTGACCTTCATTTTTGATCTGGTTACCAAAAAATCAATAGGATTCTTCTACTCGTAATGGCCAATCAATATGTGAATTATGAAGTTTTGTGATAAATAGTAACCAAGATAATGAGCGGAAACCATTCTTAAATTCAAGGCTCCCGTGACTACCTTGACCTTTGACCTAGTGATCCCAAAATCATTAGGGCTCATTTACTAATTATGACAAATTACTATGTGAAACATAAAGACTTTGTAATGAACAGGTTTCAAGATAATCAGAGGAAACCACAGACATTTAGGGCCCCGGTGACCTTGACCTTTGACCTAGTCACAAAAAACTCAATAGGCCTTACTAGTTAGTCATGACCAATCATTATGTGAAATATGAAGACTTTGTAATGAACAGTTTTCAAAATAATCGGCGGAACCATTCTAACATTTAAGGCCCGTGTGACCTTGACCTTTGACCTAGTAACCCCAAAATCAAGAGGGGTCATCTACAAGTTATGACCAATCACTATGTGAAATATGAAGGCTTTGTGATAAATGGTTGTTAGGATAATCCGCTATGTGGTCTACAGACCGACCGACATTAGCAAAACAATATACCCCCTCTTCTTCGAAGGAGGGAGCATAATTATTATTATTTCTGTTCAAAATTTTACAACTTGTATCTGTTTAAACTGTGACTCGGATAATGAATAATGAAGTAGAAATAAATTGAAATATTATTATGGTTATCTCGGAAATAACATAGAGGACAAGAGCAACATTGTCGCAAAAACGCCCGTCACAAAAGCTTTTGAAGAGATGCGGGCATTATAGATATGCATCAATCTCATTAAAATCAGATCATCATTTTCGCTCCGTTACTCTTCGCTTCCTAACGAAGGTTAGAGGAGCGACAGCTAGGATATGATTTTAGTGAGTTTGAGATATGCATATAGGAGATATGGTCTGCGCAATATCCGGAAAATATCTGGATATTTTATCATCTCTAGTTAAACTTGACCTTGAAAATATTAACCTGAATTACATGTGTCTCACATGTAGTCATGATAGTTATCACTTGTTTTACAATTCATCAATAAATGATGACTAAATGGTCCCCGTTCACAAACTTTGACCTCTACATGTGACATTGACTTTTGTAGCAGGGACCTGGATTATGTGCGCAATAAGCCTCACAATTGTAAACATTTGTGCCAAGTTACATTTCAATTCCCCGATGATCGAGATATTTGGCTCCAAACAGACATTTTTCAATTACCTAGCGACCTGGTTCATGCACGTTACACTGCTTCACATAGTGGTGAACATTTCTATGAAGTTTCATTAGACTCCCTGGATGCGTTGAGGAGACATGCTCTTGACAATATTTCAAATTTTATAATCTTCGGTACCTTGACCTTGCATATATTAACATAAATTACATGTTTCATACCAGTAGTTATGATAACGACCATTTGTGTTTCAATCCGTCAGTTAATGATAACTAAAATGTCCGAATACACATTTTCATATTTTTTTCTGAACTTTGACCCTTATGTGTGACTTGACCTCAGGGACCTAAATGTTGCACGCGACACTCTGATTTTCAATGATGAACATTTGTGCGAAGTTATATTGAAATCCCTGATGCATGCAGTAGTTTTGCTCCAGACGAGCGTTTTTCAATTATCTCTATGTGTGACCTTGACCTTTGATATAGAGACCTGGATCATGCGCGCGACACGGCTTCTTATAGTGGTGAACATTTCTATGAAATTTCATTAAAATTCCTCCATGCGTGTAGGAATAGGCTACCGCCAGCCCGCCGGAAGGGGGGGGGGGGTACTATAGTACAACACGTTTTTCAAACGGGCGATCCCAATTAGAGAATACATAGTTGATGTCGGGATGGAGAAGGCTTATTCGGTGAGCGAGAAAGTGTTTCTTTGCGAGCTTTAATTTTTTTCCTAAGATAGGTCAACTGGTTATTACATTTACACTGATGTTATACATTGTATCACAAATGAAAAATTCCCTGTAGTATGAGTTAATTTAAAATGATGACAAATGAAACTTACGTCATTTTCCTATGAAGCGCTGAAGATCGTTAACCTGACAAAATATTGAAAACCGAAGAAAATATGAATACTAAAGATATAATAAGGGCTAACAATTGCAAATGAGAAGCATTTTTTAGTAAATCATTCAGTACAATTATTTATTATCTAATATGACACACACCATGGCTAGTTGCATGGAAATTGACTTGAAAGTGGCTCATATAAGCTTAAAGCTCTATTGATCGAAAATAAATATTTTCAAAGTTAACTTTAGGATTTTAATTTCATACGAAACAAAACTGATGACTGCAATTATAAATTGTGTTTTGATATCGCATACAATGAGCTAAACGTAACAGTAAGCAAATGTGGTTACACAAACGGCATCCTATCATGATATCTATAGGTAACCGACATAGTGTAAGGAAATCAAGAACAACTGTTTATAGTTGCAATTTCTAAGGGACAGGACGTGAAGTGGTAACACACTTGTTTCAAGCGAGGAAATTGGTTGCAAGCTTACAAAAGTAACAAAAGTTATCATAAGAACGACAGGACATATTTTGAGTTATCACAAGAACTCCGTGACATTTGAAAAATCGGGTATAAATTTATTAAGATGGGCTTTATGTTGGCAACTCTCCATTATAATTAGGTGATTAAGTATAGCAACGAAGACGATCACAAATGAAAAGGTCAATATGTACGAATGAGCAAGTAACTCAAAACTACCTGATTTTTTAAAAAAATTGCGATGAAAAATGGAATAAAAGTTTTTTCTGAAATATAATACAATATGTAGGGCAATTTTAATTATCGAAGTTTAATTTAGCACCTCAAACTCCCCATTTAAAGGTAAAAATGACCATTTTTCACGTGAGTTCTCTTAGCATATAGAAAAGTTTTCCACAGAAATCCTTAACGTTTTCCAGGAACTCCGTGACAGTTATCACAAGAACTCCAAACAAGTTATACTAAGAACTCCATCCTTCGCGTAACAGTTCCTCCCCCGTTATCATTAAGATATTTTTGTTTTTATTTTACATGCTGTGACTGACTACATTTCACAAATTGAAATCTCAGAACCACACTTCTTGCCAGGTTGAAAGCATTTCTATTTTATCTCTAAATACAACTATTAATACAGGTTGTCTATTTATGCCACTAAAAAAGTGGCCAAATTTTATTTGCCACACTATGCGAAAGATGTGAAACCTGACTAGGACTCGAACTGTCATATGGCATATAATGACATATGTCTGGTGATAGCACTTATTAATATATATGTTCCAATTACGAAACAATCTCAACATTACAGGTTCTGACGTGTATGGAAACTACAGTATTTTTCATTTGGAATATGTTTAAGTATTTGATATATGCTTTTAATATGCTTTTAACTCCATTTCTTTCATACCCTGCAAAATTCTTTTTCAAAAGGTGATACATATATATGTGAAGGAAATTGAATTAAAAGCATAAAATTATATCAAATATTTAAGAATCAGGGTCAACTCGGCCCTTAAACTAACTCATCCCCCGAGTCATCTCGGCCCTATACCAACTTGACACAGTCAACTCGGCCCATAATAGTATATTACTGGTTATTACTTACATATTTCCATATATAATGTATATAAGTGTATGAGTCCCCCATATGGAGCATAAGCTATACACATACACTCAAGTATGAAGTGTCCTTATATTTATTAAAAAAAGGTCAATTCATCACATTATGGGTACCAAAGGTAATATTAGCCATATTTTGGGAATTTATCATTTTATATATGACCCTTGATTAAAACAAGAAATTGTTATTATAACATTTTATACGTTATTTTATTTTAACATTTAACAGTTGTACAGATACTATACACTGGAGTGAAAAGGGCACCTGCTAAATCTCTATCCCGTCCGCGCGACAAACTTAGAAACAGAGAATGTTCTGCCAATCACAACAAATACCTCCGTTTATCAATAACCACAAGATAATTTTCATTTGTCCTTAAACGACGATACACTTAATTTGCTCTATTTAACTCATGTCGGGCAGTTTTGCAATCGCTCGTGAACCACGGATTATCATGCTTTTTATTAAATGTTAATGTATTACAGTACACAGGTTTGTTTACACCAAATACATGATATGCAGCATTATACAGTACATTACCAAAATTATCAACACCCTCATTAATTGTGATATTTGAGGAAATTATTTGGTTAACAATGTCATTTAGTTTACTAAAATCATCTAATAGAACATTATTATAGTCATTAACTTTTTCTTTATCCCAAATAAGTTTGGGTACATTATTATATTTAACATGTTTATCTTTTTTTATACAATTAACTTTAAAATTTATCTGTACAGGAACATGTTGTGAAAATGTGTAATAATCATGTACAATAAAGTCAGATATGATATGAAATAAGAATAATGATGCAGTAGCGTAATCAATGACACTTTTACCGTTACTGGACAAGTAAGTAAAACGACCAATTCCCTCATCATCACCAATTCGTCCATTAACAATTTTTAAATCAGAACTACGACATATATCAAGCAATTTCAATCCAGACGCATTACAAATCATATCTTCACTGTTCCCATTATTTAAAAGTAATGGACACTCTTCCGTATTTTGGTCAAGTGTGTGAACATATTTATCAAACACACTTGATGACACTATAAAATCATTTCTATCTGCAGTTCTGGCATTTAAATCACCGATGACACACATTTTATAAAGATCGTTGTATTTTCTAATGTAATGTTCTAAACGTTCAAAATAGCCAAAATCATGTAGTCTAAAATAAGGGGAATCATTTGGTGGAATATATGCAAAACATATACAAACATCATTTTCAAGACAAAAGAAATCTTTACATAGTTTAACCACTATAAAACCAGCTGTGTATTTTTCAAGAACAGTAATGCCATTTTGTATGATGTTTCTAATAAAAAGACAAACACCACCGTGGCCTCTATAACTAGTCTGTTTGACGCTTCACTTTCAGTCCTAGGCACACATATCGAAACATAATCATCAATACAATATTCATCATTTATGCATTGCCAAGTTTCACTAACAAAAATTAAGTCAAAATTTGTGACAAAGTTTAAGAATTCATTGTCCGTTAAACAGTGCTTTAATCCTTCAACATTCAAGGATAGGATTGATAAGTCACGCTCTTCTCGTCCGTCCTACGTAGTATGGTGGGGATCGGGAGAGTAAAGCACATTGTTAATGTACAGCTTATCTCTGACAAGATAAGCAGTGTTTCCAGCTTCGCGTGCTTCCTTCATCTTCGGGATGAGCTGCTTCCTACGTGCTTGGACTTCTTTCGGGAGCTGGTCAAACACTGAATAAGGGGTGTCTTTGAGTTTAACAGATTTAAGGGCATCCTTAACTAAGATTTTTGAGTCTTGTTTTGCCTGTAATGGGATTGCTCGGATACAATATACTTCTGTCCTTTTTTTAAATCAAGTGTGAAAATCAAATAGTTTTTACTGGATCAAAAGGTAAGTGACTCATCTAATAAGACAGTCAATTATAACGTTTTTTTCTATGAGAATCATGTATTTATTGCAGATGATAGGTGATAATAGAGTGCCTTATGGCATTATAAAGTAAATATACATTATGACGTAAATGTTCTCTTCAAACTTATGACTACTTTTTCCAATTATAGACATACACATTTTACTTCCTTACTCATTAGTTCTTTGCTATGGAATTAACAGAGTTTTATATAATCACATTTATTTCACAAAATTCAATCTAAAAATTTTATTTATTGATCAGTCAGAAAAAAACAATTGTTTTGATATCTTTTTTTTAAGGAACAAAGATCATTTCAAAAAAATATGCTGCCTTTTTTTCAATTTCTACTTGTAAGTGATCGTTCCTCTAAATTACTTTTACAGTTTTTTTTAGCTATTTTGATACTGCGTAAAAAAAGATTATTAACTAACCAATCTATATCCTTAAAGATTGTTAAAAGAGGACAGAGCTGACCCTGTGCCGACTTGGTATAGGGCCGAGTTGACCCTTTACAAATATAAAAAGATGCCCCAAATTAAAAATACTGCAGTATACATTGTTTTGGAGAGGTAGGGGGTTGTAGAGTGGGTAAAGGGTAGGGGGTCGCGTAATGCCCAATAAACGCGACGAACACATGTGACACAGACACTAACTATAGATTTTCATCATGAGTTTCATAGCACATGACTTTTAATTCAAACATAGCCTGTGCTTCTATATGCAGGAAATGGTTAAGGGGATGTGTAATCAATCATTAATAACAGAAAATGCAGCCCAGGTATACTTATAATACAACTTTAAATTTTCCTTATTTAGAGATGTTCATTTAATTATATCTAACAAATTTGGCGAAATGCTGTACCTGTTAATTCATGCATCGTACTTTCGTTTTCAATTTATCAGTCTACCACCGATATGTCTAAAATTTGTTTTTAAATACCATTTAATATCCATACATGGAAACATATCAAAAAAACTGTTTATGACAAGGAAAAGTACCAGGAAAAGATAGAATTTTTCTTCCGCAGCAACGACATGCAAATCTCATAACCGGAAGTGTGAAAACGAAATTAACATTTTCGCGCATGCATACTTGCATATCTCATGGTCCTTGCGAAACTCATACGACACCGTAACCATTCATATTATGTTTCCATCCAAAATAACATAGTGTTTTACTAGATTATTTATTTACTGTCAAACGTAGTTGATTTTGGACTGTCATGATTTTGTCATGATGTAACGAAATACTTTAATTATAAAAAGATATATTTACTTTATACCACAATAAATGATTTTTCCACCTTTCTCCTCAATTATGTCAAAACCAAAAAAGGCAATTTCAAATAATAATGATTTATTAGAGCTAGCAGACACGTAAACAACGATAAGTCAAATACAAATTACAAATTGAAATTATGTATCAGTGTTATGCAGGACTACACATAAACACCTTACAACATCAACTCTAATAAATCATTATTATTTGAAAAAAAAAATGTGTTTTTTCTGAGAATAAATTAGTTGATTTATTTTTACCTGATTTTTGTAAAAGGAATATGGAACATTCTCTAAAACTTCAAGACACAATCGATTTTGATTGTTTTTGTAGTCATAACAGAAAGTGTAAAGTTTGTTATTCTGTTAAAGATCAGTTAAATTTATCTTCTTTAAACAAGCTGGACATTGCTAGACAGGTTAAAGCCTCCGGTAAATTTAATTTTGAGGGTTGTCTAGCAGACACGTTTGCTAGCAGACACGTAAACAACGATAAGTCAAATACAAATTACAAATTGAAATTATGTATCAGTGTTATGCAGGACTACACATAAACACTTTACAACATCAATGAAAATAAATGTTATTTAATCAAAGATAGAATGAACTATTCATGAGAAATACAGAATGAATAGGAACAAAACCGCTTTAACAAATGATAGAATATATAAGCGGAAATAATTAAAAATGAAACATAAACAGATTAAAAACATGCAATACAGAACTAAACAAGCTAAACAATAAAGAACACAAAAAAGGGCGGGAGGGAGTGGCAAATTTGAAGAAAACAACCGACTGGAAACGTGTCTTGACAAAAACTGTAACTAAAAGGCGCCAAAACCTAACTTAAATACAGTTTGGCGTAATGATACAAAAGTGACCCTTGACCTAACTGGTGAAGTAACCAATCAAAAAGGTTGTTTATTGATATACAACAAATGAAATGGAGTAATAGCACAAAAATGACCTCTGACCTATATAAAGAACAACCAATGAGAAAGGCTATTTTATCCATAATTAAAAGATTTTATTGTAAACAAAATGCTTCATTTTATAAAAACACATTGATGTCAAATGCCACAATATCTCACAATCAACAACGGCACGCATTGACACATAAACGTTTTGCTATCAAATGTAGCCAGGTGGAATATAATGTTTTGTTTTGAAAGTGTTACAAAATTTCTGATTAATGTAGAACGTAACGTCTAGTTTTGAAAGTGTTACAAAATTTCTCCCATTTACACAGAAATATATAAGCTACAAAAACCTGTTTTATTTACTCCAACAACCAAACTGTCTGAAAGTCGATTGCGTGAAACAAGCAAAAATGTACACTTCAATTTCAAATTAGATTCCAATAATTTATTTATCTGGATAGTTTGTTTAGAAAAAGTTTGAAATTGTGTTATTCTGTAGATGTTATCAAAATGAATGATTCGGTCTGTTTAGGGAAAGCATCATAACATAATTTAGACTTTTGTATAACAATTTAATATACACTTTATTAATCATGGCATACAAATTAACATATAATTCATTTTTGCCATACCTTTAACAATTGCACTTGTGAGTTATATATTTATTGAAAAATAATATAGCAAAATGATTTAATAAACAATGATATTCGTAAACATTCATATTATGTTTGCATCTAAAATAACATAAACAAAGTGTTTTACTTTATTATTTATTTACCGACAAACGTAGTTGATTTTTGACTATCATGATGAAATGAAATACTTCACTTATAATAAGATATATTCACTTTATACCACAATAAATGATTTTGCTCCCTTTCTCCTCATTAATAAAAACACATTGATGTCAAATGCCACAATATCTCACAATTAACAACGGCACGCATTGACACATAAACGTTCTGCTATCAAATGTAGCCAGGTGGAATGTAATGTTTTCTTTTGAAAGTGTTACAAATATTTGATAGATATGTAATGTCTTGTTTTGAAAGTGTTACAACATTTTTGATAAATGTTTCCCATTTACACAGAAGTATATATAATACAAAAACCTGTTTTATTTACTCCAACAACCAAACTGTCTGAAAGTCGATTGCGTTTGTTTGATTGGCTTTACGGCATACCAAGACAGTTCGAGTGAATAACGTTTTCAAAATGAAGCTTCATATATGTTGATGAGGTATAAGACAGTATTAAACGATGCCATGAAACAAGCAAAAATGTACACTTCAATTTCAAATAATTTATTGATCTGGTAAATTTGTTTAGAAAAGTATGAAATAGTGTTATTTTGACGATGATATCACAATAAATGATTCAGTGAGGAGTGGGAAAGCATCATAACATAATGTTAACATTTTGTATAGCAATTTAATATACACTTTATTAATCATGGCATACAAATTGACATATAATTCACTTTTGCCATACCTTTATCAACTGCACTTGTGAATAATATGTTTTGACAAACAAGAAATCGAAATAAATTTAATAAACAATGAAATCCGTTACCATTCATATTATGTTTGCATCTAAAATAACATAAAATAACATAAAGTGTTTTACTTCATTACTCATTTTCTGTCAAACATAGTTGATTTTGGATTGTCATAATGTAAGGAAATACCTCACTTATAATAAAATAGATTAACTTTATACCACAATAAATGATTTTGCGGTAAAATATATGAAATTATGTTGTTTTCACAATGAATAATTCAGTGAGGTAAGGGAAAGCATCATAACATGAACATTTTCTATAACAATTTAATAAACACTTTTTTAATCATGGCATACAAATTAACATACAATTCATTTTTTGCATACCTTTATACCATACCTTTCTTTAGGAATTCTACTTTTCTCTATTTTATTGTCACATCAGTGTTATTTGTGCCGTGTGGCATGTTTTCAGTTTACGTTTGAAAGTGTCTACAGAGTCTGACTGACGAATGTCTATTGGAAGTTCGTTCCAAAGGTGTGATCCCACCGTGCTAAAACTTCTGTCGCTGAATGTCTTTTTCTTATTGAAGGGAACAACATAACACCTTTCTCAAGAAGCTGAAGAGCGAAGAAGTCTTGAAGGCATTTTTTCAGTCAAAAGACTACTCATATAAGCTGATGCATTTCCAATGGAACAGTTGAACACAAATGAACGGATTTTGAATGTTATTAGACCGTTGATTGGTAACCAATGGAGATCGTAGAGTGATTGCTTTGAACTTTCATTTTTCCCATGGTAAAGAACAAGTTTTGCATATTCCATAAAGTGTTGTATTACAGTAATCTAAATGAGACAAGACTAATATTTCTGATGCTTTTAATCTTCAAGTAGTTGAACATTTCAGTACGGCATTTGCGTTTAACATGGTGTTTGAAATTATGATTTTCGTCCAGATATGCGCCTAAATAACAAATGCAGTTCTTTAATTCGATTTCATCACCGGCAATGTTAATTTCTTAAGAGAGCATTTTGATAACTAATGTGCGCTGCCAAACTCGATGAATTCAGTTTGTGTCATATTCATTTTCAATTTGATTCTATTCATCCAATTGTTTGTTTCCAAAGCACAGTTTTTAAGAGTTTCTATGGATTTCGTTTGTCGGATTGAAACGTACGTTTTCCGTGTGATCGTCTGCAAAGCCGTGGACCGTAACCGATGGTGGTATAATGTCAAAGAGCGTTCCGGCGTATGTGCGGTAAAGCCAATTACCGAGAGAACACTACATTCTAGTGAACGCGCAGATGACAATAATGAGTTTACACCGACACGACAGCTGCGGGGACACAATCATGACTTGACCCAGTTAAGTGCCGTCGAGGATTTCAAGGAAACAATAATTTTAAAACATAGCATAGCAGATACCATGAGTATATAAATAACACATGGGTTTGTGGGTAACAGTAAAAATATCATCCCGAGTAAAATACTGTTACCCGAGGCGTAGCCGAGGGTAACAGTATTTTTACGAGGGATGATATTTTTACTGTTACTCACAAACCCATGTGTTATTATTTTATTACCCCGAACAAAAATACTGTGATGATCTGAAATTGTCAACTAAATCTAACTGTAACAAAAATAAACCAAGAGTAACAATAACTAAACTGTCCTTACCTTTTAAGTTTTAAGTGTACTTTAGGCCTACTTTAGAAGTTTTCTTTTCTTTTATTCTTTAAGCAAGTGATGATATCTACAAATCATAAACATACCATAAGCCATTTTTTTATTTAGAAAACAAAACATTTACCCATTTACACGGTTATGATCTGTGAAATCTGATCCTTCTGTTTCTGTTATAAAATGCAAAAGGGTCGGACCATAAGTTTTAACAACATTAGAGAGTTGGCACTTAAAATATACTTAACGAATTTTCTAACACCGCATTTTTATCTTTGATAATCTTTTTTATTTAAAGTATTAATTTTATAAATTTTCATCTACCGTCATCAAACAGGTTGATAAATATTTTGGCATGTATACCAGTCTATCTATTCCGAGATGCACGTGCATTTCGAGCATTTTTTATCTTGTTATGTATACAAAAGTTATACACCTACAAAATTGATAAGAAATTAATAAGAAATTGCTGTGTATTGTCTTACATGTCAGGGAATCATAAAATTATTAAATATTGAAATCTAATGATAGATGCGGCGAATGACACTACAAGAAAAAGCACCTGCGGTCGGGATGGTCCAAAGTGGGGTTTCAAATAGACAAGTAAGTTATTTATATTTTATTATCATAATACAAAATAAGGAAACAGACACGTATTCGATGTCTAAATACCGCTTGAATCAATACCCAGTTAGTAATACGGAATTTTCAATTTCAGGTTTTCCGGTTGTTTGGACGGGACACCCAAACCATCACTTATCTCATGACCCAGTTTAACCAAACAGGAAGTGTAGACGTCCTTGCCGACGTGTAACATCCAGACGACAGGGCGGTGTAATTCAACGGATTCATATAGGTCAACCTTTACGTTCTGCATCATCCACTGCAAAAAGAATAATTGGAAAACACAACCATCCAATATCGTAGGCGATTAAAGGAGCGAGGGTTACGATGAAGACAGAAGTACAAGGGTCTTATATTGTTGGCACGACACAGACAGGCCAGATTATTATAATGGGCGCGACCTCATCTGCGCTACAACAGAGCAAACTGGACTAGTGTGTTATTGAACGATGAAAGTAGGTTTACACTCCATGGTTATGATGGTCGAAAAAGATGTTATCGGCCACGCGGTGAACAAATGTGATGGAAATATGATAAACAAGATCATCAAGGAAAGGCGGCGTTCAATGAACGTGATCATTTTCAAGGGGGTTCCGTCATGATATGGACTGCAGTCTTACTTCATACTTAAACGCCAGTAGTGGTGATCCAAGGTAGGATGAACGCTCAGTGCTATCAAAATGACATATTTACCGCCGTTGCCATTCCTCACATACTACAGCACAGGTGAATGGAGTTTATGCATGACGGTGCTCCATGTCATTCAGCGGCTAGCACCACACCTTTATTGGCTAGGAATAGCATCCGTGTATTGCCATGGTGTTGAAAGAGCCCAGATGTAAATCCCATTTAGCACCTGTGTGATGAACTTGGTCGGAGGGTAAGGAAGCTTCGCCAGCAGCCAAGAACTTTACGGGAGCTAAAAGTGCTCTTATTAGGATATGGAATGCCATTCCGAAGGATTATATCTCTATTGATATCAATTCAATGCGCTCTAGATGCACTGCAGTCATCAGAGCTCAGGGCGGACACAACAGATATTAAGGTTATAAAAATGTGACATTTGATTTTACGGGTATTGCTGTAAAAAAATTGTGGTTGATCGATATTTAACTTATCGGTATTATTTAAATGCTTTTATGGAATGAAATGATGAATTAAAATTGTGTAAAAATATCTTTTTTTTAAAGATATTAAGTTAGCCAAATTACAAGTGTAGAGTTAGAAAGGAGTTAAGTGTATATTGATGAAATAAAATGCATATTTTCTTTTTCACTGTAACATTTATTTTTCACTGCAGTGAAACACATTTTCCGTATTTTCACCGGTATCTTGTCGGATCATTTTATTCTAAATCCAGCCAATACACAAGATTATATTGGAATATTCTTGAATCGTTAGGTCAAATAAGCAAATTCGTTGAATTCATATCCCCCGCCGGGAACTGGTTGTTACTAACATTACGTCTTGAGACCTAAGGCTTTATATATATATTTATTAAAACCAGTCTTTGAGGATCGATATAGACATGCTAAAATCCAGTAAAAATAATTTCATAAAAAATCATCCTTGGTACATGATAAACATTCAGGGCCATACAGTAACAGCAGTCAATATCGTTGTGGTAAATAGCATATTCGGGATGAGATGAGATGCAAATTTCCTTTTTGTATTGATGGTTCCCATAAAGTCTTTTTGAAATTAATCCTACAGTGGCAAAGAATATTTAGCAATATTGCTCTATATGTATACTGCATCAATGACCATATCTCTGTGTTGCAGGCGGCGATATGCGCATATCCTCTTACTATTAATGGTTGTCAAAAAGATTTGTTGAATTCCAGCCAGTAGTCACAGAAAAATAGCGCTGGGGCGATTATTGCTCTATTTGCACAATGCATAACTTATCGAGGGTAACCTTTTACCCCATGAGCATATGGCGAAAAATGGCCGTTTTCATTGAAAAGCCTCCTGTAACAAGTTCAAACTGCTATGAAACTATGAAAAATGCTTCAATACTAATCAAACTTGGCACAAATGTTGACTACACCATAGCCTCTGTAACAGCATGCTCAATGGTAAATTTCCTGTTACCATGGCAACGGGGGGACGTCTCAAAATTGCCAAAAATCACTATTTTGCATTGTTTTTTTCCATCAAAACTGATTTCAAAGTGCTGCAACTTCTCAATGGATTGACATAGAGTAAAAGGCTTTTCAGCGTAGGTTACTTGTTACCCTTAGATCAATCTGAGGCCATTTTTAGCCTGTTACATGTCCAAAATTTTCTTGGCGATGAGGGGGACTCCGCCCCCCTTCAAACCCCCCAAACAGAAGGGAGCACATCCCCCTTCTGGCAGCCCCCTGATGTGATATTTGAATGGGGGACGGCGCCGAAAAAGTGGTCACTTTTTATAACAACATTTCTCAAACGAAAAACAGTGTTTGGGGCCTAAATAGGGCATTTTTTCACTGTTTGAGGTCTCAAAAGGGGGGGGGGGGAAGCCGTCGAAACACGCTTATATAAGGGAAAAGATTAAAGAGTCTGACCGGACTAAGGCGACGATATGCGCATCTCCTATTGGTATTGATGGTTCCCATAGTCTCGTTGAATTCCAGCCAGTAATTGCATCGAAGTAGCGTAGAAACCAAATTCGGGCAGCCGGGCGTAAGGACGGACAACGCCAAAACAATATTCCCCTACCGATTCCATCGGCGGGGGATAAAAAGGGAAACAAGTATATAATAAACAGAAAATTCGACAATAAAATTTTACACACGGGATTTGTTTTTGTCTCATAGTATGACATTTATTATGTTTTATACCACTCAATGAAAATAAATCCCGTATTTATAAACAAAACATTGACTCTATCGTGGGTCAAATGCGAACATTGTTTTAAAAGAGAGAGTTTTATTTAGAAGCCATTTAAGTTTTCTACTTAGTCCGTTATTCTATTTGTTATGTAAATAAGGATTATAAATAAGATATTGTTTAAAATATACAACCAGCCGCAAAAAAGTATTAAAACAGTCAGTTCCTAATATGGAACGACAATGGCACATTATAGTTATTTGCGCTTGTTTTTGTACAATCTATGCTAAACCTGAGCTAAGCTAATAATTTTATATTCTGTGGAATACTTCTGATATTTGTCAAGAATGTATGGCTCACTAAGTGAAATTAATCGCATATAACGTTGTTGCAAAGGCAGGTAAATTTTTTTTTAAGAAACACACTATTAAGGCAAGAGTCTATGTCAAGTTGTTACGTAGTAAAACAAGGACATCCCATGTTTTTGCTAGAAATGAATGATTTTTAATAATTTGCTACTTGTAAATAAGTGTAAACCACGAATAATCAGGAGCAGTAAATCGTGTAGCACGGAACTTATAAAATACAAAAGTTATATGCATGTTTGCAACAAAAAGGCATTTAATAAAATCAGCATTAAAATTGTTTGTAATAAAATGATAACATGCTACTATGACATGTTATCTTTAAATTACATGCCTGGTTTCATTGCATACGTTATATTTATAATAGAGTTGGTGATCGCATTGCATTTGCTCACGGTAACATTTGGGTCAGCGCTAATGGTATGTGCTAAACATTCATTATATCTTTCAATATTCATTATTAAACATTTACATACAATTTTCCTGGTATTCGGCGATTCCCATGAACGGTATAACTTTCCATTGTAGCTCTTATAGTTTTCTCGTTGGGGTATATGCGGCAATATTGTTTTTAAATTTTTTCAAAGGAATTTTTATTACCAAGTGTTATAGCCTGGATTATTAATATCAATTCAATTAAAACATGAGTAAATGCAAGAAATGATTCATGTCAACAACAACAACAACAACAACAACATAAACTTTATTTAGCTCAAGCAATGATAACAAGCAAGTGAGCATACAGCGAATAATACAAACAAAAATACCTTGTGAGGTCATGTGACAGATTGTTTGCTTAACGGGATTGACAATAGTGATAGTGTGTTACTCCATTTATTTTTTTGAAAAGGACTATAAATTCTTGTCTGGGAATGTTCCATTTTTGGATATTGGGTGGCTGAAACTAATTTAATAATCTACACTTTTAAATAGTTATGTGAATTTTGAACACTATCAACACCATTTATATTGTTTTTAAAAAGAAACAGAGTTTATTCGTATTGTATTTGTGCAGCCTGAATTAAATCACTGCATCGAAACTGCGTATACCCAAAAGGTAGTGTAATCGTCCGCTGTGTAAAGCGCGCCTTACCAGGAAACTTCGCGTAAATTGTGTTAAGTAAGATAAATTAATTCATAGATGATTATCAACGAATGATTAGTTTAAATATTCGAAAGATGAATATAAAATGTTTCGAAGCATCTGGAAGTATTCACCATTTGAACATAAAAGTATCAGTTAAGCAAATTTAGCAGAAGACTGAGAAATGTCATAACCTGATAATGTCAAGTGTCTTCACAGAAGTATACTTTAATGTTATTCCAGTAACATTTTTCATTTGGAAATAAACATGTGCTTAAATAAAGAAATGTGTTTATTTTCGATCTTACGGAAGCCTGGGAGTATCATTTATCACTTATCAATAATAAATAATATTTATCAATTACGTTTTAAAAGTTATAACTTATTTATAAGTATTTATTACTTCATTTTTAATATTCATATTTCCGTTAATTATTTCCACGTGTGTGCTAAGCAGACATTGTTCCTTTGAAACTCTGTTTGCCATTATTAATATCCAAGTGGGCACTAGTCAAACTAGAAAATCATGAAAAATTTAAGCAACGGCAACTTAATTTTTAATTAACTATTACCGTGGTATCAAAATACTTTTTAACGACATGAAGCTTTTAAAACATCAATAGTTAGTGCCATTATTGACACCCAAGGGGCACTAGTAAAGCTAGAAAAACATTTAAGACTTAAGCAACCGCAACTTTAGTTTAAATTAAACATGAACGTGGTATCAAAATATTGTTTAACGACATGAAGCTTTTAAAACATCAATAACTTTTAATTCTGGCAATGTAAGTCAATTTTGGTTAGGTTTCACGTCTCACCAAAACTGTCGTGGTGTTAGAATGTGTTCCGTATACCTCCCTAAAGAATATGTATCCTTTTTAAAAGCACGTGTTCCGAAGCATTTCAACCAACTTGATTAACTAATGCTAAAACATCATGGTTCCAAAATAAAACGTTTATGAGCTTAGAGTTTGATGTTGAAATAAATTCATAATATATGAACTATTAAAATGTCCATCGCAATGGGCGCAATATTTGAGTTGCTTCCCTTGCAACAAATTGATGACCGGATGTCATGTGATCTGCCAACATGTGATTTTGTCCGCCATCTTGGATCTCAGGTGGAAGGAACATTGCGTACACCGGTCTTACTGACCTGTGTGAATGCACTCTAAGCATGATGGGAACGCACTACTTTTAACATGGCGGCTTGAACACGGAAGTGATAGAACAAAACAATTGTAAATTGTAATTATAAAGCGAAAAACAATTCAATTTAAAACGCCCTGGTTGTATTAACTACAAATATAATGTTTAAAATATTTAATTGTTCGTTTATTGTAATTCGTTCATTTATACCTTAATTATTCATGATTTGTGATTTATTTTTAGAACAACAAAATTTAAAATAAAAACTTACGATGGCTTCATCATCAACTACTCCAGTAAA
Organism: Ruditapes philippinarum; assembly: GCF_026571515.1. Lineage (NCBI taxonomy): Eukaryota > Metazoa > Mollusca > Bivalvia > Venerida > Veneridae > Ruditapes > Ruditapes philippinarum. The sequence continues at coordinate 19,027 of NW_026853887.1, forward strand.
GTTTGTAAGACATTGTTTAACATGTAAAAGCCAAGCCCAAGGACACTTAAGAAATCTTATAAATGTTGCTTTGCGAAACATCATGTTTAAAAAATATTTTGAAGTTTTAGAGTGTGATTTACAGGAGTTATAAGGAGGATAACAAGGAGAGGAAAAAGCGTATGATAGTACATTCTGTATCACCATTAGTACAGAAGTTTGTGAAAAACAGACTTACTCCAGTCAAACCTCGAAAAAGTGTGAAGCAACTGTTTAAGATCAAAACAGGCTCCTGTAGAAAAAATTGTGACAAGTGATCATTTATACAGTACACTAGTATATAACACCAGTCAAGCTGAACATACATATGCAGCAAAGAGTTTAATCGACAAATCACCTGGCAACTTATTTTTTTATTATTCACATAAGAAGAATGTGTTGTGTCCATTGCTGATATCAAAGGAGTCAGAGGAATTGTTCAAGCATACTGTTGATAACATGTCACAGGGTATAATTTCTGCAGAAGAAATGTTTAATAGCAATTGTTAACAACCCTTTGGCTTTTGAAAAAAATTGGCAAATTATTTTGCTCAAAATATCAGTTGAAATGGACCATCTTTGTAGCTTAAGGCAGCCAAGTATCCTAAGGTCAAAAGTAACAGGCATTGAACCAGAGACATTCTTTCGAGACATACTGTTAGCGATGCACGAGGAATTGCCCTAGAGCTTTTGACTTTATAATGTTCATGGCATGCCCAGTTCACCTTAAAATACCAGAAGAAAGCTCTATCATCCAAGCCATGTATGCTATGACCATGCACTCCAGAAACTGCCAGCTGATAGCATTCCAAAAATGTGTTGCTGCCTCGTGTAATGGATATAATGCAGGGAATGGGGTAAGTATATAAACATATTTTTTTGATATTTTTAATATGAATTATAATTATAACAATAATGCTATACAAATGCATGTTTTTTTATAATATCTTAGTAATTTATTTTTTTATAAATATTTGTTAATATCTTGTTCTTTGTTAGGCATTTTAAAGATCTTTATTTGAATCTGACAATTTATTTATTTTGTTATATTTCAGTTACTTGGGCTAATGCACACTATAGGTCTAAGCATCCCTGAAAGAACCAAGCTGACTCTAATGGATAAGCTTGAAAGGTCAATGGACGAGAAGTCATTGCTGCTCTCAAGGAAAAACATTGAAGGTAACCGTTGACAACATTGATGGAAGGATTAAAGCTAATCAGGTTATTATAAAAAATATTTGAAAAAATGATAATTAGAATAGCAACAAAAAATATGCCCTTATAGCTGTACATATGATATATATGTATTTCCTTTATGATAAAGTATCATAATAAAAACAAATATAAGGAATGTTTATATGATGTATGCTACATGCAAGTTTTAACAGAAATGCATAAGTATCATCTGCTTTTTGATTACTACGATATTTTTATTGTACATTATTTTTGCTCCATTCCAATAATGTATTATATACATTTACATTAGATCTGATTATTATCAATATAAATGCTTTTATCTCAGTTACTCAAATCAGAATTTGAGTGTGAATGATTTATTTTATGAATCCTTATGATAATTTCTCCATACACATACTTCTGCTTCAAGAAAAGTAGTTTTCAATAAGGGCACATGTATTGGTTTCAGTACTGGTTACATGTCTGTGCTTGACTGACTGAGTTTGACAATAAAATTGTAAGTAGGTAAACTGTCTTTATATCTTATGACTGAAATACTGCTGACAATGGAACAAATTCATTTTTACACACCTTGTACACACAAATATTTCCTCCCAGGTGAGGTTGGAAAGTGGGAACAGAGATTTTTCACTACACACACTGGTCTGTCATTATAGACAGATTTAACCCCAGAGACCTGAAGGACCTCAGCATTGAGAACCAAAGGCACTTCCTTTTGGTGGACTGTCTGATCCAAAAGGCATTTTTTCTTGTCGAAAGAGAAACATGCATCATTGAGGTTTGTAGCAAAGTGTCCAAAACTTAAATGGCAATTTTATCAGGCTAAGGCATGGGCAAAAACATTATTACTACAAAAAATACAATAAATTAAATGAATGAAATAAATTCAGGCCGAACCAAATATAATATAACTACCAAGTTCATGAAGGAAAGAATACTTTAATATAATATTGTTTAAAAATCACGAAAGTCTATAATTTTAGTAAAAAGTTATTTTGTCTTGATTGAAACAGAAAAGTGTTACTCCTGGCTGGTTCAGAGGATTCTCATAGAAGATGTACCAGCACTATCAGTCTTCTCTTTTTCAGTTGTTCACTCAGTGTTGAACCACAAGTACAGAAAAGTAGTTGAAAAACCAACTGATGTATACCCTATGTTTGTAAGTATTCTTATATTACTATTTAATAGTTAGTTATTATTTGCATATTTTTTTTATAGTTTCCTGCAAGAGAGAACAAAGAAATCTTGTTTTACTTTCAACTCAAATAGGAGGCAGAATATTATTTTAACTGACGGTGAAAGTATTTCCTTCTATGTGTGTTTTGGTATGTTGTTTACCAACTTCAAATGCAATTTGATATTTAAGTGACTATCCCACATATGGTGGTTTGAGTGTCTCTTTAAATACAGTGTTATCATAAGTTGAAATTGTAACCACAGTTTCATATATCTATATAAAAACTAGAATTTTGCATATTTTTTTACTTTAAAACTACCGTTTATAAAATTTTTGAAGATTTTATGCTCCCTATTTTTAAACCGTTGTCATTTTTTTCTTTGTATTTGACAAAGTTTTTTTTTATTACAACAAAATGTGTACATGTTTTGAGTGAAATATTTGATTGTTACTCATACATATTCTTAAAATTTGGGAAAGTATAACTTCTGAAAATTTTTGATAACTGTTTACAATACAGAAAATACATAACAATTTCTTTTAAAAGATAAAACAATATCTGTGGTTCAGACTTAGTAGGTCAATATTTCAGAAAAATAAAGTGTGTGAGATTATTTAAACTTACCTGGTGCAGTGCAGACGGGGAATATCTTGCTGAAGGTAACTCTTTGCCCAAAAATTGTTAACGATATCCCAAAAGCCAGATTTCTGTTGTAAGGGCCCCAGTGTTTGTTTTTTTTCTTTTTGCATATCAATAAAATTATGTTTTGGAAAAAAATTAAATATATTGATATTTTCATTTGCACCCTTTTTCTTTGTAGGGTATAAAAATATAATTTTTTTAAAATTTCTAAAAATAACATAATGACATTAGTAATCAGAAATTCTTCTAAAAAAGGGGTTTTAGAATAGGGCATTCAAAACTTATGTGGGTTTTTGAAGGATTTTTTTAGCACAGTAAAAAAAGAAAAAATCTGTGTGATATGAAAAAAATAAGTATATAAAAAGTTTTTTTTTTAGTGTAATGCCTTTTTTTTGTTCTTTTTATTCATTTTCCAATATAAAATTTGGTACCCAAAAAAGTTTCCTTAAATTTTAAACTACTCAGGTATTAGAAGACCCAAAAACCCCCCCAAATTTTGTTAAATTTTTGGGCACAATTTTGGGGATTTACAATCTCTTTATACATTGCTAGGAGAGGTATTTGTTGGCAAATTTAAATTGTTTGAAAAAAAATTTTATTTCTTTCGGAGTTTTGTTATAAGGATTAAGCATGGGATTGTTTGCTGCTTTGCTTTATTAAAATTTCAGTTATAGTTTAATGTCAACTCAACCCGTGAAAAAAATTGTTAATATTATTTTTAATTATTTTATTTAAGTAAGGTGGAATATTGTAAACAACATTTCAATTAACAAAAATAAAGATGCAATTAAGACTTTTTGATACTTTGTAGCTTGGCGAAAAAAACAATATACAAAAGGGAAAAAAATGCAAAAAATATGTTTAAAAGTAAAATTTTATCGTGGTGCATTCTGTTGTATCTTTTATCACAGGATATAATCTCGAGTCGAAAGAAACAATGGCCACCATTTACAAATTCTAAGTTTCAGGGGCGGAGGAATTTGTTTTCAAGAATCATTTCTTTAAACAAAAAATGCCCCTTTCTACGAAAGTAGATTATTTTGTAATTTTGACAGCTTTTATGTGTTACTTGATAAAAGAAAACATGCTACTGTCTTTTGATATCATAATGCTCTGAAGTTAGATATGTTTGCCTGGCAAATTGCCATAATGTTCTGAAGTTGGAGCTGTTTTCCTGGAAAAGTCACAATGCATAGAAGTTAGAGCTGTTGGCCGGGAAGAGTCGTAATGCTCTGAAGTTAGAGCTGTTTGCCTGGAAAGACCATAATGCTCTCTGCAGTTAGATATGTTTGCCTGGACGACCATAATGCTCTGAAGTTAGAGCTGTTTGCCTGGAAAGACCATAATGCTCTGAAGTTAGAGCTGTTTGCCTGGAAAGGCCATTATGCTCTGCGGTAAGGTATCTTTGCCTGGCGAATGGCGATAATGTTCTGAAGCTAGAGCTGTTTGCCTAAAAAGACCATGATGCTCTGCAGTTAGAGCGGTTTGCCTGGAAATGTCATAATGCTCTGAAGTAAGAGCTGGTTGCCTTGAAAGACCATGATGCTCTAAGCTAGAGCTGTTTGTCTGGAAAGCCTAAAATGCTCTGAAGTTAAAGCTGTTTACCTGAAAATGCCATAATGCTCCGAAATAAGAGCTGTTTGCCTGAAAAGACCATAATTCTCTGAAATTAGAGCTGTTTTCCTTGGAAAAGCCATGATGCTCTGAAGTTAGGGCTGATTGTCTGGAAATGTCATAATGCTCTGAAGTAAGAGCTGTTTGCCTGGAAAGACCATAATGCTCTAAAACTAAAGCTATTTGCCTGGAAAAGCTATAATGCTCTGAAGCTAGAGCTGTCTGCCTGGAAAAGCCATAATGCTCTGAAGTTAGAGCTGTTTGCCTGGCAAATTGCCAGGATGCTCTGAAGCTAGAACTTTTCGGCTCAAAAGGCCATGTTGCTCTGAAGATAGAGTGTTTTGCCTGGAAAGGCCAAAATGCTCTGAAGATAGAGCTGTTTGCATGGAAAAGCCATAATGCTATGAAACTAGAGCTGTTTGCCTGGAAAGGCCATGAGGCTCTGAAGCTAGAGCTGTTTTCCTGGCGAATGGCCATATTGCTATGAAGTTAGAAGTTTTTCACTGGAAGACAATAATGCTCTGCAGTTAGATATTTTTGCCTGAAAATGCTATAATGCTAAAAAAAGAGCTGATTGCCTGAAAAGGACATAATGCTCTGAAGTGAGAGCTGTTTGCCTGGCAAATGGCCATGACTCTCTGAAGTAAGAGCTCTTTGCCTCGAAAGGCTATGATACTCTGAAGTTAGAGCTGTTTGCCTCGAGTGGCCATGATGACCTGAAGTAAGAGCTGTTTCCCTGGAAATGCCATCACCCTCTGAAGTTAGAGCTGTTTGCCTGGAAAGACCATAATGCTCTGAAGTTAGCTCTGTTTGCCTGGAAAGTCCAAAATGCTCTGAAGCTAGAACTGTTTGCGTGGAAAGACCATGATGCTTTGAAGTTATAGCTGTTTCCCTGGAAATGCCATAATGCTCTGAAATTAGAGGTGTTTGCGTGGAACGACCTAAATGCCCTGAAGTTAGAGCTGTTGTCACGAAAATGCATTTATGCTCCAAAGTTAGAGCTGTTTTCCTGTAAATACAATTATTCTTTGAAGTTAGCGCTGTTTGCCTGGAAAAGCCATAATGCTCTCAAGCTAGAGCTGTTTGCCTGGAAAGAACTAGATGCCCTGAAGTTATAGCTGTTCGCCTGGAAATGCCATAATGCTCTGAATCTAGAGCTGTTTGATTGAAAAGGACATAAAGCTCTGAAGCTAGAGCTGTTTGCCTGGAAAGACCTAGATGCCCTGAAGTTATAGCTGTTTCCCTGGAAATGCCATAATGCTCTGAATCTAGAGCTGTTTGCCTGGAATGACCTAAATGCTCTGACGTTACAGCTATTTCCCTGAAAATGTCATAATGCTCCAAAGTTAGAGCTGTTTTCCTGGAAATACCATAATTCTTCGAAGTTAGCGCTGTTTGCCTGGAAAGGCCATGATGCTCTGAAGCTAAAGCTGTTTGCCTGGAAAGACCATAATGCTCTGCAATTAGAGATGTTCGCCTGGAAATGCCATAGTGCTCAAATTATAGCTGTTTGACTGAAAAGGACATAATGTTCTGAAGTTAGATCTGTTTGCCTGGCGAATGGCCATAATGTTCTGAAGGTAGAGCTGTTGCCTGGCAAAGTCACAATGCATTGAAGTTAGAGCTGTTTGCCGGGATAAGTCGTAATGCTCTTAAGTTAGAGCTGTTTGCCTGGAAAAATCATAATGCTCTGAAGTTAGAGCTGTATGCCTGGAAAGACCATAATGCTCTGCAGTTAGATATATTTGCCTGGAAAGACCATAATGCTCTGAAGGTACAGTTTTTTCATGGAAAAGCCATATTGATCTAAAGCTAGATCTGTTTGCCAGGAAAGGCCATGATGCTCTAAATGAGAGCTGTTTTCCTGGCAAATGACCATAATGCTATGAAATATGAGGTTTTTCCCAGGATAGACTATGATGCTCTGCAATTAGAGCTGTTTGACTGGAAATGACATAATGCTTAATTTAGAGCTGTTTGTCTGAAAAGGACATAATGCTCTGAAGGAAGAGCTGTTTGCCTGGCAAATGGCCATGGCGCTCTGAAGTTAAAGCTGTTTGCCTTGAAAGGCCATGGTGCTCTGAAATTAGAGCTGTTTCCCTTGAAATGCAATAATGCTCTGAAGCAAGAGCTGTTTGCCTGGAAAGACCAAAATGCTCTGAAGTTAGAGTTGTGTCCCTGAAAATGCCATAATGCTCCGTTAGTAAAAATGTTTCCCTTGAAATACCATAATTTTCTTAAGTTAGCGCTGTTTGCGTGGAAAAGCCATAATGCTCTGAAGCTAGAGCTGTTTGTCTGGAAAGGCGATAATGATCTGAGGATAGAGCTGTTTGTCTGTCGAATCGCCATAATGCTATGAAGTTAGAGGTTTTTCCCAGACCATAATGCTCTGCAGGTAGAGCTATTTGCATGTCAAATGGCCATAATGCTCAAATAAGAGCTTTTTGCCTGAAAAGGACATAATGCTCTGAAGTTTGAGCTGTTTGCCTGAAAAGGCCATAAATACTCTGCATTTAGAGGTGTTTGCCTGAAAAGGCCATAATGCTCTGAAGTTAAGACTTTTTGCCTGGAAAGACCATAATGCTCTGAAGTTAGAGCTGTTTGCCTGGAAAGACCATAATGCGTTGAAGTTAGAGCTGTTTTCCTGGAAATGCCATGATGCTCTGAAGTAAGATCTCTTGGCCTGGCGAATGGCCATAATGTTCTGAAGCTAGAGCTGTTTGCCTCAAAAAACCATGATGCTCTGTAGTTAGAGCGGTTTGCCTGGAAATGTCATAAAGCTCTGCAGTAAGTGTTGTTTGCCTAGAAAAGTAATAATGCTCTGAATTTAGAGGTATTTGCCTGGAAAGGCCATGATGCTCTGCAGTTAGAGCTGTTTGCTTGACCCTGATGATCTGAAGTTAGAGCTGTTTGCCTGAAAAGACCATGATGCTCTGTAGCTAGAGCTATTTGCATGGAAATACCATAATGCTCTGAAGTTAGAGCTGTTTGCCTGGAAAATTCATAATGCTTTGAAGTTAGAGCTGTTTGCCTGGCAAATGGCCATGATGCTCTGAAATTAGAACTGTTTGCCTGGAAATGCCATAGATCTCCGACGTTAGAGCTGTTTGCCTGGAAAGACCATAATGCTCCGAAGTTAGAGATGTTTGCCTGGAAGGACCATAATGCTCCAAAGTTTGAGCTGTTTGCTTTGAAAGGCCATAATGCTCTGAAGGTAGATCTGTTTTCCTGGTGAGAGGCCATAATGTTCTGAACTTAGAGCTTTTTGCCTGGAAAAGTCACAATGCATTGAAGTTAGAGCTGTTTGCCTGGAAAAGTCGTAATGTTTTGATGTTAGAGCTGTTTGCCTGGAAAAGTCATAATTCTCTGAAGTTAGAGATGTTTGCCTGGAAAGACCATAATCCTATAAAGTTAGAGGTTTTTCCCTGGAAAGAGCATAATGCTCTGAAGTTAGAGCTGTATGTCTGGAAAGACTATAATGCTCTGAAGCTAGAGCTGTTTGCCTGGAAACATCATAATGCTCTGAAGTTAGAGATGTTTGTCTTGAATGACCATAATGACCATAATGCTCTAAAGTTAGATTTGTATAAACGTTAGGTTTGTCTAGCGAAACCATTTGACGTGCAAAGTAAGATGCTTGAAACTTTGATGACGTGTATGTAATCAGTAATTTGAATATCGAATATGTTTTATTTGCATTTGTTTTCAAGCAAAATTTTAAGTCTACTTTAATGTCAATATATCATACTTGTTTATATGTAAGTTGTTATTTCATTGTTATATTGTATACTTTCGCTGCCGTAGTTTATACTCTCATTGCTATATTTTATACTCCCTTTACAATATGTTATAGTTTCATTGTTGTGTTTTACTTTTTCAATGATATATTATAATAGTTTCATTACTATATTTTATAGTGTCATTACTATGTTCATTAAAGCTAATACAAACCGACACAGGAAACAATAGATATGCTTAAAATACAGAAGGTTGCAGTCACTGCATTGTTGAATCATATCAAAATTACATATCATCTCTATTTTCTCTCTATGATTATTACTATTTGAGAAAAAGAAAGAGCATACTAGTTTTTTTGACATGTTTTAATACAAATTAATAATACTGTAGTTTAAATTATTGTTATTATTATTACTCAATTACGAATTTTTATCAAATCTCTGTTTCTTCAGGTCGTTCTGTCATATCCAAGTATAACAGAAATGTCTTTTCAAGGACACCTGAAAAGAAAATCATTCTACTGGAATAAAAGACCTGTGTTTCCTGTTTGACAACGCTCCGGTACATAAAGAAGCTATTGTGAAAGATGGTTTTGTTCAAGAAAATCAGATGCTGTCCTCAAACATGTGTATTCTCTATTCTTGGCAACTTGTGACTTTTTCTATTTCATAGACAGACAAAAACAACTTTCAGGTCATCGCTTCAAAAGTAGAAATAGATCACTGTCGGCCACTGTTCAGGTTTGCCTGAGGATGACTTTGTTGAAGCATGAAACTTTGAATTTATGTTGGAGGAGATTTTTTTGAAGGGTTGAAGTAGAAATTTGTAAAACACTTGCTCTTTTTTTAATTTATTAGCTATATTGCATAAAATATTGACCTACCCTTGTAAAACATCACTTTATTTGTTTCATTCGGTTTTTAACATGAAAATCTTGTCGACAGTTTGACATAGTGGAATGCAGTTAAACGCAGATAAGGTAAAAATAATAATGTTTAATGATAGCTTGAATTGAGGAAAGTAATGCTTGTTATGAAATATTTCATGATATATTAATCGGTTAGCACAACAGTCACCAGTTGACAATCATATGCTCGCCATGCAGTTCATAATCAGATTTTGTTTTCTGAACGCTATTGATTTCTGGTAAAAAGACTGTTGACAGTTTGGCTGGCGATTCGGACTTGGGGTAAATTTCACCTCTCCACCTTTTTTTAGCCATTTTAACCAATTTATTACAGAAATAATTTATTACTTTTTGTTTTTGTCGTCGGATGCCCTCAATTCGTCTTGTCCTAGAGTCAATACCATTACTGTTATATCAAAAGGTATCAACAAATGTTTGTTACAAAAGAAAAGAGCTGGATATTTTAAACATCAAAGTAAGTTTTATGCAAAATTTCTTCAACAGAAAAAGCTTGCATTAAGCAAAGATAAAGTAACACTGCATAAATGCTAAGGGTAACGAATTATTTCAACCCGTTGATATATTGAAATAGACTCAAATGTGCTCAAACTTTGCTGCATTTCTGAAGATATTTAAATTTTAGTCGAAATATGACGCTTCGATTTTGAATGTAAAAAAGTTTTAAATGCAAGTAGAGGGAGGCTTTTCTGTCAATGTTTTCTTTTAATGTCATGAACATACACATTATACGGTTTATAATTCCCCTTTCAATAATATAACCACTTGATAGCTTTCTATAAGCAAAAGCTTTAACGACATTATTATCCATTTCTATTAGTTTTGACTCTTAAATATTAAGCAAAGTAGCAAAAATGTAGAAATAAAGGTAATCAAGAGCATTGCCATTATGTCCCTTTACTCAAAAATGATGTTTTTTTTTGTTTTTGATAGTTCATTCTCTTTTCTATTTCACAAAAACACAAAATATTTTGTGTAACTATCTATTTTATGTTTCAATTAACCGAATAAGAATCTTCTTTTCTAAAGGAATTTTTGAAATATTTTGCAAATCATCAGCGTTTTGGAAAATATAAAAATTACACCACTTTGCTTTTAAATGTATTGAAAAATTGTTGATTGAATAAATAAAACAAGGCTATATCATTTGAAAAAAAGTATATCAAATAAAATTATATTATCTTGGCATTTTATTTATGTTTTATTGTAGAAGCCATTCCATCATCACAAGTCATAGCACAACAATTTAAATTGAAAAATAAGAAATTGTCTCTCAAAAAATGGAGAAAACACACTTTACACATTTTGACCGACTTTCGATGGATAAAAGTTTATTAATTTCTTTTCGAAAAGATAAGTGTACCTTGGCCGTATACTTTTTTCTAGTGTTACAAAATAGAACGATTTCAAAGGTGTAATTCAATATAAACGATATTTATTATCAGTGTTGAAGTGTTTGAGAACCCGTTGAGTCAGTATCAAACATTCTTGAGGGGTTAAGTATTTAAATATTTGCAAATCATTTTGATAAACAACTTTATCTTGCACGTCGATTTGTATTTCCAAATATGGCTTTTAACGAATATACCTACATACAAGGTCGTGGGAAATTTGTTAATTTTGCAAACTTTCTAAAGTTTATCTGTTTTTATGTTTGTTATTACATTGAAGCCAAAGATAAAAAAAATCTTATAAAACAAGAAATGGAAATACTAAAACTGTCTATAAGGCACATGTATGTCCATTTATTACTTGGTGAGCTGGACATCCGAGCTTTGTTACATCACTGTAACCCGCAACGAACACGATAATCACTCTGTACAACTGTATTTGTCGACTTAGAGAAAGAATATTCCAGAATGAACAGGAACAGAACTTTCTTGAAAGAAGGTGAATGGACATGAAAAATTATATAAACATCAAATAAATAAAATTATCAAAAATGATAGTGGCATGAGTGGGTACCGAACCCACGACGTCGCGATTATCATTCACGCGCTCTACCTACTGAGCTGACGAAAAAATATCCAAAATAAAGCCTATATTAATAACACTATGTTTATATAGCGCAAATGACGTAAAGATATGTGTTATTACACTAATGTAATATGGTCTTTATTCATTGGTATTATTACACCCCTGTGCCGCGATTTATATGATAACATAATACTTTTATGATTCCTGAACCAAAGTAGTTTTACTTTTAGGATGGTCTAGTTAGAAACAATGCTGTAACAACTTTTAAACAACCTTGTAACATCTATGTTACCCTACTTAAGTCGATTTCTGACCATTTTTTAGATTCTGTGCTATCACACTTAAGGTAGTCTCTTTAACATAACTGTTCTAAAATTTATATATTTATATACTATATACATGAATTTGATTCTTGCAGATCGCAGAATTCCTTCTTATTAAACACTGTATGATATTCATTGAGATATGTTGCCTGCTTTAAAAAAATCCTTTGTTTTTTTGTCTGTTGTAAAACCTCTGATCACATCTAATAAAGTTCGCCAATTGTTTTCAATTTAAGGGCACACACAATTATTTTACTTGGCTTCATTCTGTCGTCTCATGGCTAGCGCCTTATGAAAACATCAGCGGGTGATTCTTACGGTCTATTCTCTGTTATTGTAAGGTTACTATGTGCTCGAATTGGAGAGATTGTTTCTGTCTGTACTGAAACAGATCTTTACAAAATTAAAGTAAATCAAATTAGAATACAATATTGAGGCCCAAACAGAATTCTATTGTCAGAATATATGAAATGACAAGTGTATCATATTGCGATTGAAGAATATAATGAATAAAAATAAGAAAATTAAGGGGAAATAATATAGGTAGTGTATACATGTATGGCATTTTATGAAATTGATACAACACAGTGATACTTAAGACAATGTACCGATCTAAACATTATGCATGTTTATAAAACGCATTTTATTGATTTTATCTTATGTTCGATATATTAAAGATATTTTTTTTTCTTCGCCCATCTTTAAGTAATACAGGTATGTACATGACTGTGTTAAAGATACTTAAAATCGTGTCTATGTTTAAAACGATCATCACTGGATCCGGGAGACAGTTTAAACAAGGGTGTTTATACTGATTTATAAATAAGTCGTAAAGATATGTACAAGCATTGTGCGATAAGAAAAATTGATGAAATAATCTAAATCATAGAGGGGGTCTTGAAATGTGTTTTTAGTTACAATAGTTAGGAAATTTTACCAAGATAAAGTAGGAAATCAGGTAAATTTACATAATTTTATTGCTTTTAAACAATGATTATGTCTTAAGAAAATTTTAGCCAGACATATTGTTTTTACTTTCGCCGTCTGTCTGTCTGTCCGTCCGTTTCCACGTTAAGTGTTTGTTAATTGTCGTGCCTAAGAATTCAACAGTGTTTTTTGATAATTTAATTTAACATTTCTTAACATTAAATTTGATATAATTTCATTGTTAAATACATTTATTGCAATTTTGTTTTAAAGATTACTAACAATAACTGCATTTTCTTAACCTCTAATTGTTTAGATCCAGAAATGAACCATGTGGCAGAATCGTCTACAAATTGTAAAACTTGTGCATTTATTGTTTAGTCATCATTATTAATTTTAGAATAAACTACTCCATACTAACTCCATTTCTTGTTAAAAACAACGAAAAACAAAACAAAACAAAAAACAACAACAAAAAACAACGACAACTAAAAAAAACACAGGTTAATGTTTCGAGCAGATACATGAGTATGTATGTTTTAAGAGCAAAGTTAAATTTAATATCCATTTTCCTCGTTTTTAGTTACAATAGATAATGGTCTTTTTTGTATGGTGGATGATTACGTAAAGTTAGCAAATATTAAAGACAAAAGTGACTGTAAAAGAATGAACTTTAATTAGATCGTTTGCTTAAATCTCCCGTTTAAATGTTTGAAAGGACTCCACTGAGATTTTTTGACATGACGAGACCGGAATGTTTTTTCCTCATTAATATTCTATTTGATGAAGGTCTAGACAAATAATGTGTGTGTACAATTTCAGACCATTCGCTCTCTCCGTTTTTCTAGAATAATGATTCTTATTGTGAAAAATGTCTCAAAATTAAAAAGCGTTTCAACGCTTGTCGATCAAATCGGGCTTGAAAGAGCCCAAAAGTACGATTTTCAATCTATATCTGAATATTTTTATGAACAACTTTTGGATTTTTTTGTTTAAGCGGCCCAGCTGATCTTTGTAAAAAAAATGTGTTAGGCTATTGGACATCAAAGTAGATATTTTAAGATTAAAACATAAAAAGTATGAACATTTGTCCTGTATCGTTTTTAAAATGTAAGGAAAAAGGTCTTACCTCTTTTGCTTCTTTATTTATTTTCTTTCAGTTTTCTATAATGTTTTGCATAAAGTCGTTAAATAGAGAATTTTAAACCAAACGTTTGTATATATTGTAATCTTGTGTAAATTACAAATATTGTAATACTAAGCTGAGGTCAATTAGACCACAGTAATTCCTCTCATTGGAATATTGAAATTCAATGTTTCAATGAAATTAGCTGTTTCATATGAAATGTAGAATATACTGAAATACCATTACCACAAATCAACATGTCTTCTGCAGAGATTTTTAACAAAACGTTTGGAGCTGAACAAATTAGAAAAACATGTAACATATTAGTTTTTATTTGTTTGAGTCGTCAGACCTAACAAATAATGGTAGCGAAATTTCAGACCCTGATGCTGTTAATTGCAAATGCCGAAAGTAGTCCGCTTTTTGAAGCGGTTACTTCCCTTTATATGTACACTAACGCTGAAAAAATTCAAGGGAGATCACTGCGTAAAGATGGTCAAATGACAGGTGCATTATTTTCAAGCAAAATAGTTCCCGAATGGTCGAAGATTTCTAATATTGTTTTATCCTTTATATATATACATGCTTATAGTAAGCTCCATAATTATTTACATCTGTGTTAAACAACAGTTTGCATCGAAATTATAAGGGTTACAAACCCTAATTTAGAATAATATGGTTTTCTTCAGACCGTTAAAATATAACTCCACCGTGGCCGAGGGGTTTTTGCGCTCTGGAGTTCAAATCAATGGAGGCAACTCATTTTTTTTGTTTAAGTCAAATAAACATTGAATTGATTATCAGTGTTGCAATAAGTCTTATAGCCAATTTACTACAATTAAAACGCTGGAAAGCATTGGTGGCACTATACAAAAACAAATTGGTTTATAATCTCACAACCTTCACCTTTCTAACATTCTGAGACCCAAACAAATTCAGCGCCTTCTATGCTTTGATTTTTTTTTTTGGTAATCGTTACCCTAAACCATTACAGTTAAAGTGTGCGTATGTTGTGATTAAACTGCACGTAAACATTAATAAAGAATGATTGACGGGTGTTCCCTGTGTGCCACAATATAAATGATATAAAGTATTAACCCATTTATATAAGCAACCTTTGAACTTTTTGTTTTGTTTGGTACGTACTGAATCGGTCCACAAAGTACATCAAACATGTAATTTTTTAAGATTTTGCTATCATTATCATTAACATGTTAAAAGCTTTTGAAATAATATAATGTGACTATCACAGCTGACATTAATGACTGGAAAATAAAAAGTGATAATAACATTGTGCAAGTTCGTTTACCAATATTTTACGGAGTTACAGCTAGCCCCTCGCAGTTCTTTAACGAACAATCAAACAATAATTTGGTTTATTATTTGTTTAATCTTACTCACAATTGTTTTACGGTACATTTAGAATGTATATCGTATAATCTGTGCTGACATTTTGGTTTAATTATTGCTAGATGTGTATTTAATCATAGCAATCGTTTCGGTAAAGTATAAAAAATAAGCTCAAATGTGATGTCGACATAAGATTTTTTTTATCAATTTCAATTGTATGACCACTCGAAGACTCTATGGCAAGTTTAGGCATGCTTATTGAATTATAATTGATTCTTAAAAATATCATTCATGTCAATGGAACGTTGTGTATCGCATGTTACTATGATTCTCTAAAAATGGCTAGAATTTACAAGAATAGCATGTCAAATAATCAAATAACGGCTTTACCAACCACCTTGTATTATTTCAATATGCATGTAAGGGAAATAGGTACTTTAACATTAAATCGTTTTATTTACTCAAATTGAATGATTGAGTTGAACACAATACTATTTGTCAAGAAGCATAGCAAACATTGAGGTATTCGATCATTAATCTATGTTGGCTGATTTGTGCCATGTCGCATGATCATGTTTTCGCGGTGAAAAAGCGAAAACACGAAAAAACTTTTTTTCTTCTCTTGGCGGAGCGAAAAATGACATTTTGGCGTGTTCGCATGGCGACCTTTCGCCCCGCCACGCGAAATTACCAACAATAACTTTACCAACAGTTTGTTGTATCTTTGCTTGGCGGGGCGAAAACCTGCCACGCGAAAACGGCGACAAATCATAACTTTATCGCATTTTTGCGTGGCGACCTTTCGCCCCGTCACGCGAAAACGCGCCATATACTATCTGATGTGTTTTTACGTTTAATTTGTCTTGTCTTCGCCTGCCGGGTCGAAAACCCACATCACAAAAACACGCCTCATGTTGCACCTTGTGTTTTGGGCCCGCAATCAATCGCATCTCTGCATAGCGGGGCGCCACGCGAAAACACGAAAAAAATCACCTAGCTTTTTTCGCCTTCAGTTTAGGCATGCCTTTACGTTACATGTACAGATGAAAATGATGGACAGTAATAACAAAGACAGTATACTTAGTTTTTTCTTTGATTTAAGAATTATGTAAATATATATTCAAATCAGCCCTGCATCATGTAAACAATATTAATTAACATACCGGTTCGTTGATAAATAACGAGAATGTTGATGTTAAATGGTGAAATTAAGCATGTGTTTGAACACATATATGTCCTATTGCCGTGCGTTTATAAACGTTTTTGTTCCCCTCAACATTCACTTGGTTCACATTTTTATAATTTTTAGTGTTTGAAATTATTTTTGTCCAATGAAATTGCAGTATTTCAAATAAATCATAACACATTTACTTTGGTTAATAATCTAAAATTAGCTTGGAACATTTTTATTCTAGCAAACTTTCTTGATATACTCAGCATATTTACATATGATAAGAGGTGTACAGTAATATAGAAACAAATTTACTAAATGTATAATTAAAAATTATTAGTGGTTGGACTATGGTAAATTCTAGCACCGCTTGGTATGGTCGATTTCATTAGATGATATTTTGTCTAGATAAGTGTGAAGACCAGAACTCTCAATTTAAGGGGACAGGGGACATATCAAAATGATGGCCGCGGTCATTTAAAAAAAACAACAACTCAGACAGGGTTTTTTGAAGGTACTGGAAACTTTAAATATTTCTCTGCAACACTATGCTATTGCGAAAAACAGTTATAGTATATAAAACTCGATTGTTACGGAGATACAACACTGGCTGGGCGACATCAGGGGACTTTGCAAAAAATTATCTCGGCCTAACGGCCTTGCCATTTCGTTAACAGAAACATCCTTTGATGTCGCCCAAGCCAGTGTTATATCCTCGTAACTAAATTGTTTCATATACTATAACTATATCTGAAATCCACAAAATTCAGCATTTAAATGTAAAATAAGTACATGTACTTGTTCAAGAAACACAACAATCATATTTACATGCTAGTAGTACTTAAGTAAATCAATCATTGTTATCTGTAACACGATAAGTCGAAACTTTGAATCGATTTCTGCCTAACTAGTAACATGGTATTAAATGTCGTTTCTTTTATCAATTTGAAATACAAACATTTTACTGGTAATAAGGACAATTTTGTTCTGTAATATCAATCTATAGATTTGTTCTCAGGTGATTTGCAATATAACAAAGACTAGCGACTAGTAAAGCATTTAATCATTCTCGTGACATTCCACTCTCACGTAAATATAATAGAAGTGCAATCAAACTTTTTAATGAGCAAAATTGATATCATAAGGGATGTTTATAATATTGTGAAACGGTCTATTTTTTCCGGTCATTGATAATTGAAATAATTGAATAAAGATTGAAAAAAAAACTTTTTCTCAGATTGTTTACTTTCAACTGAGGGAAATTAGGCTTGGCAGTAGTTTATCCATGGCTGTAATATAAGAAGTCTTAAAAACTTAACCTTCAAAAGACACATGACTTGTAAAGAGAGATAACTAGTATAAATACTAACATAATGGCATACCAGGGTTGTCTTCCTTTAATGAAATACAATATTTCGTATATACATATAGATAAGGAGTAGTTATATTTTCTTGAATGAACACAGTATGTAGCGTATATTGTGAAACATGATTATAATTTTGTATCATCTATAATAAATGAAATACAAGATTTCGTATAATGTTTATTACAATATTATACAGTCATATAAAACAATAGTAGCTATTTTTTCTCGGAACCCACGGTTACAGATTTCGCTGAATTACATTCATCACGTGCGGATGAAGTACATACGTAACGAGTACGCATGGCATTAGGAACTGCCTCGGCTATTATCTATAATAACCTCGGAAATAATACGGAGTGAAAGTAGTTCTACCACGTGGTTTCAGATGTAAACATAAAGAGAAAGATGTATTTAACGAATGTTCATATAATTGACATCCAAAAGAAAATTAAGTCTGTTTCGTTACAATTATGATTGAAAATATATCTGACAACCATTTTTAATTTACATATGCCCTCTGATGTACAATTTTAAACAAATGCGACTGAATGTCAACAGCTTTCGGTTTCTACAACCATAATAATAAATTTGAAATAATGTATTGTTTGCTTTTGTATCTATGAATTCACTTATTTTAAGTGGGCATTTACTTGATTATATTGGAAATAAACTTGTCAACAACATCCAACATTAAATTACCATTTGTTTACATGTCTAGTTTCTTAGCGTAGGTTAGACCGAAATACCGTATCCGTTCTGTGTATTCATACTATTGTGTTCGAGTTCCTTATGCGAAGACTGACGGAAAGGACCGAGTAATTGCGATTGGTATGAACGGGTTACCGATGATGATGTATTATAAGTGTGTCATTAATTTGATATCATGCAAGTTAAAAATAGATAGGGTTGTAATAAATATCTTTTAATTTGACAAATATGCTGATTTCACGGAAATGGCACTCACCAAAACGTATGGCTAATTGAAATCGACACAATCTGACCATGTTAGAAAAATTATTGCTGGTGGAGTGGCGGAATGAATGGAGAGGCCGCACATATGCTATAGGTTCCGAAGTGCTGTGAGCTTATTCTTATATAACCCAAGACTCGACCGACAAAGCACCAACGAGGGAAAAAACTGTTTTCAATTAAAAAGGCTACTAGTAAAATGTACAGAATACCGTAAGGGCCATCGTGGCTAGACTTTCTAATCCAGAGGGCGACAATGCGACAGTGCGATAGTGCGATGACGACAAAAAAAACACGACAGTGCGATGACAACAGTGCGATAGTACGATGACGACAGTGCGACAATGCGATGACAACAGTACGATAATGCGACAGTGCGATGGTGACAATGCGATAATGCGATGGCGACAGTGCGATAATGCGATGACGACAGTGCGATAATGCGATGGCGACAGTGCGATAATGCGATAATACTATCGTACTGTCGCCATCGCACTATCGCATTGTCGTCATCGCACTGTCGCATTATCGCATTGTCGTCATCGCGTTATCGCACTGTCGCCATCCCACTATCGTATTGTCGTCATCGCGTTATCGCATTGTCGACTATCGCCATCTGGTGGACAATTATAAACTGCTAACGAATAAGCTGACGGTACAGAATATGGGAAAATAATTTACTTTTGTCAATTGATTTTTTTCTTCTTGTTTTTTTTTGTTTTCTTTCCTTTTTTGTTTGTTTTTGTTTCTTTTTTTTGTATACTGAAAACATCTAAATAAAATTATAAATTAATAAAAAGTAGCATTTTATATCAAAAGATAGGGGACAGATATTGCCAAAATCGATACTTTAATTGAATTAAATTCTTAGATAGGGGAAATACTTCTTTAAAATATAACGAAAATGTAATAAAGTGTGTGAAACTCTAAAAAAAAAGTCAAAAGATTTCAGATGAAAATGATGTTATGTTGACATTTAAAAGATGCAAAAAATATTTAATGCGTCAGTAGTACATAGAGGATATTTTTTTTTCTATAAATGCAGGATTTATTTTTATCGAGTGGTATGAAAATAAATATTCATGAGTTGAGCTATTATTATATACGTGTACTTTTTTCTATTTTTGACAGTTTGATAGTCTTAGCCTTAAATGTTGTATATCGGCTGAATCTAGAAGAAAGAAGTCCGGCAAGACACAAGTGAAAATACGGAGAATATGTTTCACTGCAGTCAAGAACAAATTTTACAGTGTAAATGAAAATACGCGTTTATTACTGCCAACCCGAATGTTATAGGCAGGTTACATTTCTAATTCATAAGTTTTCTCTATAATTCTAAATATATTTCATAATTATTCTAACTGGTCGGCTTTGTTTAATATAAAAAATACTGCTATTTCTATTATATTTTTGATTGGTCATCAGTGGCTTTATTGTTTTGTAGGATGTAGATTTTTCTATATGTTTGACTGGTCTGCAGATTATACTTACGTTTAAGTGGTCAGCAGTTTTTTGCATGACGTTAAATCTTCTGACCATATAGAATAAGAAGGAAATACGGCAAAAACCACACAAGCAATTTCTTTTATATTTTAGTTTCTCAGCAGTGGTTTGATTGGTTTGTGAGATGTAGAATCTTTTATATTTACTAACATTATGCTGGCAAAATAACATATTTCTCTAGATATCTAATTGGTCAACTGTTTTCCCTGTAAGTGTAACTGATAACATGATCAACACATTTTACCTTTTACCTAATATTGACGTGTTTTCACGCCTTTTTATCCTTTTTATCCTCCCTTTTGATGCCTCAAATAGTGAAAACCATGCCATATTTATCAGATACATCGGGGTGCAAGAGAGGGAGTAACCTCTTCTGCAGGGGGGTTTGAAGGGGGACTGAAAAAATTGGACTTGTGAGAGGCTTAAAATGGCATCAGGTCGATCTTAAGGTAGCGTGTAACCAACGCTGAAAGCCCTTCACTCTATCCCGACCCATCGGGAAGTTGCAACTTTGATGGAAAAAATTAACACAACATAGTGGTTTTGAAATGTCCCCTCGTTGTCATGGTAACAGGAAATCAAGATACAAATGCTTTGGCTCAGTAAACACTTGTGCCAAGTTTGATCAGTATTAAAGCATTTTTTTATAGTTTCATAGTTTATTGATTGATTGGGTTTTACGTCACACCGACACAGTATAGGTCATATGGCGACGTTCCAGCTTTACTGGTGGAGGAAGACCTCAGGTGCCCTTCCGTGCATTATTTCGGGCACGAACGGGTACCTGAGTAGAACCACCGACGTTATAGTTTCATAGCAATTTGAACTTGTGTAACAGGGGTTTTTTCAATGAAAACAGCCATTTTTCACAAAATGCTTATGCGGTAATGGGTTAACTGGTCAGCAGATTCTACTATACATGTGTACCTAAAGCACCGTACGTTAAGTCTGCTGACCATATAGTATAAGAAGAAAATATGGCATAAACCATAAACCAATTTTTACTAACATTACAAAATAAATTAGTACTTCACTACAACTATCATTTACCTCTGTTCATAAGCAGTTTCTCAAGGTTGAGCTAAATTCACTTTGGCTATATCTAAAACAAGTGGACACAGAAATCTAGTATATCTTTAATGTTTTTTTTTATTTAATCATATTTATTTACTATCTTTAAGAAATATAAAATCGCTATTTTCACCAAGCACCAAAAATGGCTCCATCTTAGATATTGATAAGAATCTAAAGAAGCGTCAATTTGATAGGTAGTTGGTTGATCTTAATCCGCCACTACCTACCGGCAGGTAGTTGCTAATTCGAATTTTGCATGTTTCCCTTAAAAAAAAACAAACAACAAAAACCAACAAAAGTAAACAGTAAGAATTTTTCCGGAATAAATATAATGAATAGATGTGTTTTTCAACATTGAAACACATTGTTTCACTATGTCCACCAGCTGAATCAGTTGACTATAGTACAACATGCTGACCAGTTAAACTTATTGTAGGATCTGCTGTTAAATTAATCTTCAAGTGAAAATTGTTGACCACTTATGTTAGATATATAGAAAAAAATATGCTTACGTAAATTTCTAATTACATGTATCTTTATTTACAATGTTAGTAATATAATAAATTTTACATCTTACAAAACAATAAAACCACTGATGACGATCTATGAATATAATTTGTTTGTCTTTTTTTATACAGGTAATAAACAATGATTTTGATTTTTTGCATCTTTATAATGTCAACATAAGATCATTTTCATCTGAAATATTTCTATTACATTGTATATTAAAGTTTCAGACAATTTATTACATTCTCCGTCTATGTATAACTCTTTCAGTATTTATATATAAAATGTTTCTTATTATTAATTCATAATTTTAATTAAACATTATTAGTATACAGAAAAGAAACAAACAAAAAAATAATAAAAGGAAAAGAAATAACAGCAAGAAAAAGATTTATTGACAAAAGAAAATTAATTTTTCCCATATTCTATAACGTCATTTTATTCGCCAGTAGTTTAGAACCGTCCACCAGAAGGCGATAGTCGACAATGCGATAACGCGATGACGACAGTGCGACAATGCGATGGCGACAGTGCGATAATGCGATGACGACAGTACGACAATGCGACAGTGCGACAGTGCGATGACGACAATACGATAGTGCGATGACGACAATGCGACATGCGATGGCGACAGTGCGATAACACTATCGCCCTGTCGTCATCGTACTATCGCGTTATCGCATTGTCGCCATCGCACTTTCGCATTGTCGTCATCGCACTGTCGTATTGTCGTCATTGCACTGTCGCACTATTACATTGTCGCCCTCTGTATTTTAACGTATATCCACGATGGCCCTAACGGTATTCCGTAAAAATGTACTAAAATTGTTGGCAGTCAGCAGTCAGCTTGTGTTATACGCGTTCTTATAAAATGTTTGTGCTATTATATGTTCCTAAACTTTAACAATGTTTAAAAATAAATATACATTGGTTCAATTAAAAAAATGTAATAATATACTTTAGCATTTTACATATTTTTCAGGAATAAGTTTGGAGCTCACAAGACACGCCAATGTACGTAATGCTGTAAGCTGTGACAGACAGAAGATTCGAAACAATGGCTTCATATAGCCCTAAACTGTTAGAAAAGAAATACAATAACTGGGTTAAAGCTCAGTTAGCTGTGTTGTTTACTAAAGAAGGAGTTGAACTTTTTGTTTGTAATGAAATCCAACAATTTCAATTGAAATGTTTACATGATATATGTTACTTTAATGGCCTACCTAGTGGGACTTGTTGTTCAAGTTGCTGTACGGAAAATGTTGTTCATTGCCCTACAGACAACATATGTAAAGTTAGGCGTGGGAAATGTACTTATCATCGAAATGTTTCAACAAGGTACAATTCTTCTGGCTGTCCTAACAAGATATGTCATAACTTCAAAACTGAAATACAGAATGCACATAGATACAACGGTCCGTCGTACAAAATCACTTATGCTACTCAGTGGTGTAGTAATTTCTGGGAAGTGGCGAAATGCTTTTTGCCCCCTGACGGGTATAAAGACAAGGCATCTGCAACAGAAACAGATTTCAATGGTATAATCAGCGTTATCCTTAATTACAAAGACTTTCAGGGAAAAGTACAGGAAAACCTCAATAATAAGATAAATATGTTTGAAGAGGTAAAACAATATATCGATATTATCTATTAACACTTATGTTTAGTTATTGGTAATAAAACAATGTTTATATATTTATTTGAACTAAGGAATTTTACACACCAGTTTGATATCTATAATAAATTGAGATTTTATTATGTTTTCTAGGAAAAATATTGTAGCCTAGTAAGGAATGATTTTTTACTATGACTTACCAGTTTGCTAGTTTATAGTATAGTTCATAACATACTTAGTATAAAGCTTAATATTTGCTAAAAATATAGTTTGAATTTGGAAAACGAATGTTTCTAAAAAGACTGTATGACAAGAATAATTGTATTTCCTTAAAAGCGGATGAAAGCACGAAATCATTGTCATACAGTTCAAGCTGTTCCCCAAAAAATCAAGAAAGTTAAACTTGAGAAAAATGTACTCTAACTTTTATAAAAAAAATTCAAGGAATAATTTACACGTTACATACGATTAATGATTTGCAGTATTAATTTTTAATTACCATATTTCATCTGCGTGACTAACGCAGAACTTCCGGCTATTTATGCATATTTGTATCTATTTCTAATAATTTTAGGTTTGCAATTTGTAAAATATTTTCTTAATTCACGTCACATTTTAAGTTAAAATACACTTTTTAATTTTTTATGGCAATAAACATGAATCTGGAGGCATGCAGCTGTAAAAACCTACTTAAAACATTCTGCATCCGAATGTTTTGTTCTGTTTACAAACAATATCCATGTGTGCTAAATAAAAGATACATTTTATGTCAATCAACATTAGAGAAACAAAATAATCAAATAGTATACTTTATAGAAATATTTTATTAGGTATATCTTTATACCCTTCAAATGTTTAGATTAAAATAAACAAGAACTATTATTCTATTTTGTCCAGGCAAGGGAAATTGGAAGAAATGTGCGACATTCATCAAAACTTGAAGTAGGTGATTCAGATCTTCAGAAATACTTCCAACTATTACAGCAACTACTTTCTGATCCTGTGTATTTAGCTACAGACACGCATGCGCAA
This sequence comes from Ruditapes philippinarum, assembly GCF_026571515.1. NCBI lineage: Eukaryota > Metazoa > Mollusca > Bivalvia > Venerida > Veneridae > Ruditapes > Ruditapes philippinarum. Next base: position 43,280 of record NW_026853887.1, read on the forward strand.
AATGCTAAGCAGAAACTTATACAGGTGATTAAACTCAACATTTGAATGCGTTAAACGTTTCATAGTATGGCTACATCACAAAAAATTGTGTGTGTAATCTACTTAAAAGTGTATAAATTTAATAAAATACAAATCATGTTGTAATGGAAAAATACTGTTTCTCTTAAATTATGGTCGATTCACAAAAACATAGAATGCCTGTTGTTTGCTGAACACGTGCGTAAACATGATAAAATGTTCCGGAACAAAATGGTTTGCTGTTATAAAATGTTGACCGTTTTGTAACGGCTCGTAAGGAAATATACAAACATGTTTTTTTTCATCAATGAAATCTTATAAACCTTATAATTTATACTAATTTTCAAAATGTTTTGATTGTAAATTAACCTGGTTACGCTCTTGTGACTATGACGCGACACAGGACTAAACACTAATTTTGTTTACTACAAAAATTGGCAAAGATTTACTTTATACATTTTAATCTATCATAATTTTGATCAGTTTGTTTGTTTGTTTCATTTCACGCCTTTCCCAACAGTATTCCAGACATATAGGCGGGTAGTTTCCTAACTATCGTTCCAGGAGAGTTACATCAGTACTAGACTACCTTCCTCCGTGCTAAACTACCAAAGCATCTCCCGGGGATCGAACCCACGTCAGAGAGGTAACCGGAATAGAAGTCATCGACTCTAACGCCTCGACCACGGAGGCGGTTAATTTTGATCAGCATACAATTTACAAATCAGTGATGACTTAACACAAGCATTTGTTACAAATAAATATTGTAGATACAATATATCTTTGAAATATACATTTAATGATTAACAAATATTAAATTCTAGCATACTAATATATTACTTGTATATTTTATGGTCTTTATAATTACAGTTAGAAAATGACACTCTTGTCATTTGTAAAGATGATTTAAGAAAAGTACTAGACGATGCGGCAACAGTACTTCAAGACAAGATGACGACTGGATTAGATGAGCAATATGACCAAATTAAACTAGATATGATAAAAAGAAAACAGGAAGAACTTTTATCTCTTGTGTCTCAAACTGCCGAGGGAATGGCACAGATACAGGATAAAACTGATGTTTCTGTGAAAAGATTAAATGACGAAAGAGACAAAGAGGTTGATACAATTCATAAACAAGGAGATAAAGAACGAACAGACCTGGCTAAATTAGGAGAGGATATACAAAAGAAGCTGACAAAAACAAGTAAAGCCGAGGAAGAAGAACAATATATTGATTCTAAACAAAGTAAGTGATGTAACATTTTATCACATGACATCATTTGTTATCCATGTGATATAACTATTACGAATTTCTTTGTACTTAACACCTGATGAAATATAACCATTGAACCTCCAGGTGTGCTTCACATGATGTTCCATTATTTCTCAGTCCAAATATCTGTATCAAATGTTCATTGAACTCCATCTAGCATCGCTTTTCTTTTCCAAGTCCAAATCTAAGCCATATCAAATCCATTTTGTACACCGCCTAGCCTCATTTTCATTCTTCAAGTCCCAAATGTCCATATCAAGCGCATATTGTGCTCAAAGTGACTGCATCTGTAATATACAATTTTTGTTATACTAAAACACCTGAATTGTTGATCTTAGGTGTTATCTTTAATTTTATGTGTTTTCTCTTGAAGCGTTGGTGGTGAAATAAAGAGATCGTTAAACAGTGTTGAGTACCATACTTTTTTTTCTAACAAATATATTCTATCACAGTACTTATATGCGATTACCGGAACAAAAACCAGGGAAACATGGCCAATGCTGAAAAAGGGTCATGTGTAAACGAAATGCATTTACAATGTACTTTAATTAGTTAAGACTTATAGACAATACGAAAGTGTTGATAGGATAAAAATAAAATGAAAATCGCGATTTTTTTTTATTTAAAAAGAAAAATACAGTATTTGACAACAATATTTGTCCAGATAACAAGAGCAATATGAAATCACCAGATCAATACTATTCAAGGATTATCAATATTGTATAATAAACAGATATTTGTATATCTTGTAACACATGTGAATTATCATTATTGTGTAAAGATAAATAATAACTTGCAATATTTACCTTTATAAAAGTATTACGAATCAGTCAGTATTGGTAAATATTTTTCCTGACTGTTTGGATTATTTTAATTGATATTTATTCATGCAAACACATTCATGAAGGTTACAAATTGATATAATACTTTGTCCTCAGACATAGAGTTTGAATAATGATTATTTATGTATATTAATAATTTGGATTATATAGCTACATGAAAATATTATTATTATCATTCATTTTTCAAATTTTCATGCTTGTACCTATGTGGAGTAAATATAAAAATAATTTATTTATCTTTTACAATAAATAATGCATTGGATTTAAAAGCGTTCAGTTTATTTATGTAGTATTGTACAGGTAAACTAATTAAGTGTTTTTGTGCAACCATTTTGCCAAGTTCTTAGATATTTGACAAGTAGCATTGCCTAGAGAACATCTACACAATTTAATGTTATGTAAGCCATGCCATCTTTGGTCGGAAATGACAAACCCTTGGGAGTACTTGGTTTACATATCCTTGAAATTGTCAATGAAGTACAATGCCAAGGGTGTAGATATTTAAATCTAGCTTACACATCCTTTTTTAGTATTTCATGTGTGTATTATTATAAAGCCTGTCACTTCTTTTCAGAAACAAGTCATTGACATTTTTCTCAGAAGTTGACTTATAGGCCTATAGTTTGATTATTTTAACCATTGTTTTGAATTGTGTTTTCTAGCTCATCTGAGCACAAAGTGACATACCTGTGTCCGTCGTCCTCCAGAAAAATATAAGTCATTTTCTTGAGGAGTCAGTGAAAGATACAGAAAAAAATTGGCCCAATTTCAGAAGCTCTTGGTTCTTTATCGTACGCAGTGTTTAAGCACACAGATACGATACCTCGATTTAAAATCTCATACGAAAGACTGATATATAGTATTTTTTAGTTAACCAACCCGGGAATCGAACCCACTAACCGACTGAGCTATGCGGGCTGGCAGAAACATTCGGTGTGATATACGTTTTATCTGTTGTGGGCTCGGCTCCATTGCTGATATATAATTTATTATAACTATTCTGTGAAATGTTATCAAATGTCAATAGTACGAAAGACCGGTGGGGACATTTCAACTTCATGAATTCCCGATTTTAGCTTCATGAATTCTCGATTTCGACTTCACGAATTCAGGATTTCAACTTCATGAATTCAAGATTTCAACTTAACGAATTCAGGATTTCAACTTCATGAATTCACGATTATTTATTATATTTTCTTTGAGCTGAATTGAAAAAGTTATAGCCAAACTATAAGCATGTAAACTGATGGCAAAACGAGTTCTGTAGATTTATAAAAATGATTTTGTTAACACATTTAAACACATCTAGTGTATACGAATATATATAAATAACATGAAAATAACTCTTCAGAGAATTATGTATTATTTGTAAACACAAGTTATATCCCTTAACTATTATTCGCGATAACAAAGTAAGTTATTTTAATTGTTTTGCGCATGCGATTGTTTCCTTCTGTCGATAACTACATGTATAAAGTTTATCATATAAGTAAACAAGGCTTATGTATGTTAACAATGTTTATTTGTCTTGTTTTTCATTTAATGCTCTCTGTTCATTTCCTATTTTTTGCACAGCCTCCTACGATACACCGTGGTTAATTAATATTTGCAAGATACTTTTGCACTCTTTTCTTCATATATACGAGTATATATAAATATATTAGGGCCAGAACGTTTCTCTGAAAACGTAAAGTGCGGGTCATGACACTACGAGGTTAACGTTACGACAGAACAATAACAAAGTGTGACAGTACATTGACCAGTAAGACATTACAATATCAACAGTATGACGAAGCACGATGGTTATCGTACTAATGTACTTCGCCATCATACCGACGTATTGTCAACATCGTACTGGCATACTGTTACCATCGTTTTGTCGCTGTTAAGTGTGCGCATAATAAAATCTTATTAAAGAATAACTAACTAGCTGTTTTTTTTGTAAATAAACACATGTATACAACATGACTTACAGTCGAGCATCAGAGGAAAAGACCGTCACTTGTAGTTATTCAGTGCGTAAATTGTTAAGGGCATGGCTTCAGCCGTGCTTTAAATTATCAACAGAATTTCCGAAAATCTTTATAATTTTAAACTGATATTTGCCTGTGAAGTGCTTGGTGTTTATAATATCTTTCTTCCGGTCTCATTTATTTGAATAAATGAAATTGCAAAAATATATATTAAAAATCGCCTGCATTAGAGGAAAATCGTATTTTACAGTTCTTGAAAGATAACCAAAGAAAATGTAAAATTTCTCCGCATAATCATCGTATACAACAAAAACTAAAAAATCCGCTATTTATAACACAATTCATAGACGTTATACTTGGTTTTCTACGTGATCGCGTGAAAGAGTGGATGAAATTACCGAATAAGTAACGATTCGCCACAATAACGATTCGCCACAGTCAAAATAACGATTCGCCACCTTATGATTATAACAATAATTTTCTTAGTTCGAATGGCCCTAGTTCAATTCAATCAACAAACCTTTTCAAAAATAATTTGACAATGACAATAATATTTTTACTTAATATTCGTAATTTTTAGTTCACCCCACCCCCACTCTTTCACGCGATTACGTAGAAAACCAAGTGTAACTTCTATGAAATGTGTTATAAATAGCGTCGAACGACATATATGCCCCCTTTTCTAGCCATTGACTCACATTATTGGTAATTATGTTAGAGATACTTGCCATAAATTGATACATTGAAGTGTTCAATTATGGAAAATTCAATAGGGGTCATCTAATAGTTATGACCGATCAATCTTAGAAATATAAAGACTCTGTGATAAATAGCTTTCAAGATAATGAGCGGAAACCATACTAACATTCAAGAACCCTGTGACATTAACGTTTAAACTAGTGACCCAAAAATCAATAGGGGTCACTTACTAGTTATGACCAATCAATCTTAAAAATATGAAGACGTTGTGACAAATGGTTTTCAAGATAATCAGCGGAAACCATTCTGACATGTAAGGCCCCTATAACCTTGACCTCTAATCTAGTTACTCCAAAAGCAATACAGATCATCTGTTGGTTATGATCAATCACTATGAAATATAAAGACTTTGTGATCATTATCTTCAAGATAATGAGCTGAAATCATACTAACATTCAAAGACCCTGTGATCTTGATATTTGACCTGGTGACACCAAAATCAATAGGGGTCATCTTCTAGTTATGACCAATCAATTGTGAAATATGAAGAGTTTGTGATAAAAAGTAATCAAAATAATAAGCAAAAATCATATTACCATTCAAGGCCTCTGTGACCTTGACCTTTGACCTAGTGGCCCACAAATCAGTAGGTCATCTACTGTCTATGACCAATCACTATGTGAAATATGTAGAGTTTTGATGAATATTTTTGAAGATAATCAGCGGAAACCATTCGGACATTTAAGGCCCCTGTGACCTTGACCTTTGACCTAGTGATACCAAAATCAATAGTGATCATCTACTAGTTATAACCAATCACCATGTGAAATATGACGACTTTGTGATAAATTCTTTTCAAGATAATCAGCGAAATTAATTTTGACATTTAAGGCCTTGTGACCTTGACCTTTGACCTAGTAACCCCAAAATCAATAGGAGTCATCTACTTCATATGATCAATCACCATGTGAAATCAGACAACTTTTGTGATGAATACTTTTCAAGATCATTCTTAAAATTTAAGGCCCCTGTGACCTTGACCTTTGATCTAGTGACTTAAAAATCGATAGGGGTCATTAACTAGTTTTGACCAATCACTATGTGAAATATGAAGACTTTGTGATAAATATTTTTCGAGATGATCAGCGGAAACCATCTGGTCTACCGACGGACAGCTAGACCGACGGACCGACAAACAGACAGACCGACAATATACCCCCTCTTCTTCGAAGAGGGCATAAAAACACACAAAAATGTGTGTTTATTACGAAAATTGATTTACGAAAATTGATTAAAGATTGATTGATTGATTGATTGATTAGTTGATTAAAGTACGCATATCGCAAATCTTAAATATTTGTTACACCTTTAATCTAAACAAGCCAATCATCTTAGGATTGATATAGAAATATTTAAAGATCCTGTATGTTTTGTGATTGATATTGCTACTGTGTGAATACCACACTTGCAAAAATTATACATGTATATAATTATGCAAATAAAACAATTTTCAAACGTCGAAGAATATGTAAAATGTGTACTGCAAATATTTGTGCACATTATTTTTAATCAATAAATTACATGCATTCATTTTTTATTGGAAAATTTGACTTAGAATTTAAAGAAATAAATTTCTAATTACCTCCCTTTATTAACATTGAATGTTAAATTGGGTAATATCTTTATAAATAATGCTTATTGGAACTCACAATATTGAAAACTCCTAATTTGAGCATCATATTTTGATATAAACCATGAGCAAATTGTGTTACAGGATCTTTAATTATTCTAAAAATATTTTGGAGTTAAAAAATCCTACGTAGGAGTTAAAAAGTCCTACGTAGGAGTTTAAAAGTCCTACGTATGAGTTATAAACTTCTAATTAGTCTTTTTTATCTCCTACGTAGAAGAAATAAGAAAGTCTTACGTAGGACTTATAAAGTCCTACATAGCAGTTATAAACTCCTAATTAGGCTTTTTTATCTTCTAAATAGGAGTAACAAACTCCTACTTAGGCTTTTTTTTATCTCCTACGTTGAGTTTTCAATTTTTATAGAGCATGTTAAATTGGCACCAGGACGCTTCCGTACTAAAGCGCACAATTTGTTGGGCTACAGAAACTACTGGTGCAATTTCATCAAACAAAACTTGACAGGAATGATCAATGCCATGATTCTCATCAAACATTTTTGGTTCATTGACTTTTGTCAGAGCTTTGGCACTTTAATGATTATAATTTTTAAAATTTGTCCAGACTAATGCTCTTATATCACTTATTCTATTTCAATGAAACTTCACAGGATTGATCAGTAGCTGAAGCACTTGTGCATACTACACAAGGTTTAGGTTGAATGATTTTTTGCTGAGTTATGGCTATCATGAGGTGACACATGTGACCACTGATCGCTCTTGTTTACTTTTTTCCTTTACAAATTATCGATGATTTTGATAGACGTTCGGTAATTTTACACGTGATTTGCTCGTGTGCATTGCACGAGGCCCCGTTCACACCACTGAATATGTTTTAAGATGAAGTAAAGATGTGACAAACTAGAAATGTGTCGTCACGCCACGGATACCCTCGCATGCAGCTAAAAATATTTATTTCTAAAGTCTGCACAAACTATTTTTTTCATTCTAAGTTCAAAGCCCTTCAACTATTCAATGTTGAAACAAACCATTATTATTCAAACTTCAAGGCCATAAAACTATACAGTGTTAACCTTTTGCAAATTGAATATTGCATATTTGTAGCCAAGATAATGTCTACATATATTTCCACAAAAGTAAGAGTGCGGAAACTGATTTTTTTTATCCAATTTCAAGAGAGATAACATGACCAAATTCAAACATGGCCTGATTATTCCTAAGATGTATCTAGATGTCAAATTTGAGTTGAAAGTGTAAAACTGTTGAAGAGATAATGAACTGAAACTACAAATCTCTTTCTTTTTTCAAAGTTCAAGAAGGATAACTCTGCCAGAAATCATCAAACCATGACCAAATTCGAACCTGACTAGCATATTCCTATGGCATAGCCATATATTAAATTTGAGTTGAATATTAACAATTGTTGGGAAGATAATGAACGGAAACTGAAGATTTCCCTATTTCAAAAGTAAAGGGGCATAATTCTGCCAAAAATCATTGTACCATGACCAAATTCAAACTTGACCTGCGCATTTCTATGACATAATCATCTCTTAAATATAAATTGAATGTATACAACTGTTGGGGAGATAATGAACGGAAACTGAAAATTTCTTATTATAAAGGGGCATAAATCTGTAAAAATCATCAAACCATGACCAAATTTGAACTTTACCTGTGCATTCCTTTGACGTATTCTTATATAAAATTTGAGTTGAATGTGTACAACTGTTTGGGAGATAATGAACGGAAACTGAAAATTTCTTATCTTTCTCAAAGTGAAAGGGGCACAACTGTGCAAAATTATCAAACCATGATCAAATTTGAAATTGACCTGCGCATTTCTTTGACGTACCCATATGTCAAGTTTAAGTTGAATGTGAACTATCGTTGAGGAGATAATGAACGGAGACTGAAAATGTCATCTACGGGCATAACTCTGTCAAAAATCATTTGACCATGACCAAATTTTATCTTGAACAGGATTATCCTATGATATATCCATATGTCAAATTTGAGTTGAATGTGTGAATCATTACTAAGCTAATGAACGGAAACTGATGATGACGGAAGGACGGGATGACGGAATGTTGTTACACTATACTCTCGAGCCATTTTATGGCGGGGGAATAATAAATTTCTTATGGCTTCTTTTTTTGTTGATAAGAACAAAAATATGAAGAAAACTGACGAACCTCACTATAGGTTAGAGCACATTTTATTTTATTTATCCGATAGTTCCACTATGAAATTAATCTAAGTACTGGAGAGTTTTGTGATAACGCTTTTATTACCAAACGTAATTTATCTGTCCTACATTTCAGCAAAAGGCTTCAAGGCCAATTTAGAATTTAGTGCCCTTCAAAATTTCCAAAAAGATACCCATTAGCCATAAACGTGAACCGATTTTTGCATTTTAGCAAGTACTTAATTAAAAATTATCTTGTGTTTAGTATGAAAGTTATAACTATGAAAATACAACTTTGCTATCTTTATCACGAATTAATTTACAATCAGTGTATTCAGTGCTATTTTCAGCAGGTGTTAAGCACACAAATGTTCTAAATCCATTGTTACAACAGAAGAAAATTAATTTTTGAGGCATAATGTGCCTTCGAAGGAAACAGGTACAGTTTTCCTGTTCCAAAGGTACCGACCGCCATTTGCTGTGATAATTAGAAAATGATCAAAATGAGATTATGCCAAAACGAAGTGACCCTTTAACAAAGATAAATATTAAATGCTTTAGTTCTATAATCATTGCATCTCATACTTAACGTGCATTATCACGTTTTGAATAGAAATAATCATTTTAATGGAATACATCAAAGAGCACATTTTTATATCACGTTCAATAACTGTCTGCAGTACAATATTATTTTGTGCATATATTACCATGTTAAATTGAGATTTAGTTACATATGATGCACACATTTCTTCAATGCAAATATAAAGTAAATCGATGATTATTTCTTTAGAGATATATTATGCTGAAATATGATATTTGAAAAATAACAAAAATGATAATTTGATAATATTACTATACAGTCTTCTTTTGAAATGTAGAATAAACATCTTAGAAAATATGTGTAACGTTTTAAACTCTACAGACTGCAGCTCAATTACGATAATAATAGAATGACGTAAAACCGTCTAATTATCTTTCATTTTTTCCCTCTAATAGAGAACGCAGCTTCCCATACATAGTTACTTCATTCTTTGTTTTCAAATCAGACATATTCAGTGACAATTTCATAAATTTCAATCAATTACGTGATTTGAATAGTTTACTCAAGTACTCAACAACACACTTAGTATACTTTAAGTCAAAAAAATAAATACATGTAGATAAAATTAGAAGACGAGTCGCATTTCCTTCCAAAATGAAACTAAACATGTTCATTTTAAAAATCAAATTTATTGTTAATTAATGTTCTCCTAAACTGAACTGAAATAATATTCGATCATTTTGATTTACTGTGCAATTTCCCTACAAAAATTTTCTTTGTGCGGAAAAATAAGTGGTTGTTGGCCGGAGTTGAGCGGAGACCATTGGTGACGGTTAAATTATAAAGTAAAAACTATCGGGGAATTAAAACTGGCTCCTGTGATGGGGTGGCTATTGGGAGAGGTGGCCGAGGTGAAAAGTCAGTTTTATTGAAACAATTCTATTTGTACTACCAAGTTAATTGCCGACGGTTTTGATTTTTTTCTGAATTCAACTAGGGGCTCATGGAAACGAAGTTAGTGAACATAGATAAATTGTGTCTGTAAATAGGAAAATATGTTGATATAAACATTTCTAGAAATTTAAAGTCTGCCTGAAGGTTATTTGAACATTATTTGACGTCTGCTTTTCGAGCATCCTCATCGAAATATGAAATAAATGCATGTACAAATCCTACGCTTTTGCTACAGACAAAAATCTAATGGTGACCACACATTAACTAAAATCAGACATTTACTGCTTTTTTAGTCAGACTTTTCATGACAAACATTTAAATCATCACGTCTCATTGATTCTAATTTAACGACTTAATTAGTAAAATACAAGTCACTTTTAGAATCTACAGTCAGTACGGAGGTTGCCTTAGTCAATTTCATTTTCGACCGGAAGTTGATGTCAGTGCTCTCAATGATGAAATGAAGTAACCATCTATAGCCTCGAACTTTTTATGAAATAGCAATCAAATTGTGTTTGTTGCAGTTCATCCAATTCATAAAGAAACTCCAGACGATAGCTTTAAAATGCGGATTTGATCTTGTCTTATAATTTTGCTGGATTTCTTTGCTGGTTTGTCTTCTTTTTTTTTAGCTCACCAGAACCGTAAGTTGAGGGTGAGCTCTTAGTAGCAAAGGGGGATACTCCGTCGTCCAGCGTCCGTCGTCATGCGTCAACAATCGTCTTCTTCTCTGACACTAAAATGCAGATTTTCCTTTAATTTGGTCTGTAGCATCCTTGTGACAGTCACACTTAAATTTGCTCATTTCATTTCAATTGGCTTTTTAAAGGGGTCAACAGAGCTAAAAAGAGAAATACCTTTAAATGTCTCCTTCTAAAGAGCTAATTCTGTAGCATTCTTAGGTAGTCAGTTATCAAGTTTGCTCATATAAATTTGATTGGGCCCTTTTAAGGGCCGCTTAAGCTAAAAAATAGAACATTCTTTGAAAATCATCTCCTACTGAAATTATTGATAGATGATCACCAAACTTTGTCTGTAGCATTATTATGTAGTCTTTTATCAAGTTTGTTCATATTAATTTGATTGGCCATTTTAGGGACCGCTAAAGCTTAAATGCCTCGGGCCATGGCATTTCATCAAATTATATTTTAAAGGTATTCTAAGCTCAAATTTAATATAAGAAAATATTGACAATGGATACACTGTCTCTTTTTCAATATAGAATAAACGTGTTTTGACTTTACACAGTGTAGATATGTTATGTGTTAAACTCTTCACACTGTAAGTCGTCATAGTATGAATTTATGGTTTCATAAATAAATACCTGTTTTGTTTTCTTTTTAGAAATTACCAACTTTTCTTGGCCTATAATAGGGAATGCAGATTCCCATTAATAGTTTATTCATTCTTTTTATCCAAATTAGACATAGGACGTAGGAATTTCATATATTTCAATACATTTCTATGATAAAAATATTTTACTCAAGGATGAGCATAGTATAACTTTTATAATGAAAGGGAAATGTGTACATGTTATGCAATTCTTCCAAGCTGAGAGAAAGTCTTTATGTCATGACCTTTTTGCTTAAGAAATGATTTGAGGTCATTTGCTTTGAATCTGAACAGTAAACATATCTGCACATTGTCGTCATTAAACATGCTAAAATAAGACTTCACTAGCCACTATTACACTGTGGCTTAGATCAATGGTATAGAAAAAATCTATTTCTGGTATATCTGGACATACTGTTGAACCTGAAGTCTCATGTGCAAAATTGAATTTTGGTATCAGTTGAGCTGTTATGGATATTTTTGAAACCATTTCACCTACTTTCTTGTCTTTTTGTTTTTTTGTTTTTTTATTTACAGACTTGACATTTGGACCAGGATGCGAATTAAATTCAAAAAATTGTTGTCCCAAACTGTAAACTTCAAACATCTACAACTTGCATATTTTGCATGTGACATTTTGTGTATTCATTCACAAAAGTTATAAAAAAATTGTCCCATCAAAATTACCTTGCGCTAGTGGTCATTTATTTTGCATTTATTCTAAAAAGTCTCATAACTCAGAAATAGGTACACACTTGCTACATAGATAATTTTAACAAAGCCTTTCAAAATATTAGGGCAAAATATTTCAAATTTATATTGTGAATATTGAAATAATGGGTTAGATGAGTGATAATATGGCCATCTTAGTGGCCCTATTGTTAATTGTGAAAAAAAAAACAAGCAAAAAAATCAGTGTTATGAAAGTACATTACTAGAGGGGCAAGTTAAAGTTGAGCTGACCTTGCCGTAAGAGATGGACTTGCTTTTCCTCTTGTTAATAATAAACTTAACTCAAAAGAATAATCATTATACATTTTCCATGCACAAAAATAATTGCAGACGCGTTGTTTATTGACTAATTATTGTCTGCCTGAAAAGGTCGGACATAAGAATTAGTGGATTGTGACTCAGGCCTCCTAGAGTGGGGATGTGCGGGGAAAAACCGGTAAATAACCCAGGATTTTTATGCTTTCCGAAAGAAGAGTATATAGTAGCCACTTATTTGTCCGTCCGTCAGTGTTATCTATCTTACTCATGCTTGTCCGGAGTATAAGCTTGTTCTGGCTTCAAGCTGCTTTTTAACAGTTTTGTTTTCCATCTTATGTGGCATTTAACGTCATATCACAATATATAATCGTATAGCTATAACAGTGATATGTTTTAATTGTTTGAGAAACCATTAATGTGTTTCTTTTGAAATATTTTCTCTGTTTCCGCCGGTTCAATGCGTCAGCAATTGGGTGTATCATGGAAAAAAAATCTTAAAGATTTAGTTTGGAGCATTAAGCTGAATTTATACCGTCAAAATGTCCTTAAACTGTAGATCTGGTCAACACTTTTGTTCAAGTGTTCTACTAAATGGACGGCAGTTTGTGTCTAGGACATAAGACTTATAATTAAATTTACACTTTTCTTCCTTTGATTTGATAAACATGTAAAATAATTGTAGATGAATCTGTAGAATTTAATTACTTTTGTTAATTGATCAGTGACTTGCAGTGAAAATAGTTACGTATTGGAACAAAAAAAATGTATATGTTCGTTATTCACATGTTAAGATTATTTTCCATTGAACATTTTTGTCGTTATATATTGTGTTGATCTGTAAAATAACTATTAGACCAAAACGATGATAGTAATTTTAAAAGGCGGTATGGATTCGGACTAATAATCTAATAATCACTAGCCGCATCATGCAGGGGCAAGTGGTGTTCTCCTTGATCAAGAAAATTTAACTCATTGCCCACAACCAGTTGATTCCAAAACTTATGTCTATAAGCTTAAAGCTTGTTATAAAATCGAACTAAAATAAATACTGTATAAACCAACTTTGAGGACTTGCTTTACTGTCGCACATTGCTTATGGTTTGTTTTAAGGAACGATAGTTGTCTGTCATTCTGCAGGAACAACAGGTATTGCGTAATAATCTATTACAGCTTTAAAATCAAAACCACATGAGTATGTATATTTTTACTTTTGACCTTGAAACTTGTCTAAGAATGGCTCTCAGTGACCAAATTAAGTCAAGATAACCCCTTTAAATATACTTAGACGGGCACATATCCAAACAAATGGATACAATCTGTTCTAATACGTTAAACATTGTAAAACAATTATTGAAGTACTGTAAATTATTACTCTATTCACATTAATAATTATAACATAAATTATTTTAAAAATACAAAGAAGTTTAAAGCTATCTATAATCTGCGTAATTAACAGTTTGCATTTCATTTTTCAGAGCTTAAAAAAGGTTTGATTGCATTCTACAAAACGAGACACAGTAAAGTTTTCCTGTCGCCCCTTTTCGAAGAAAATGACACACCTTTGGCTTCTTTCTACATACGACCTGAATTGAATTTAATAATCTCAGCACAAACGAGAAATGATGAAAAAAGACCAGTCAAATCGTTATCGGTGATGTTTAAGACGGGAAACCAAGCTAACCGAGAAATACATGTTATTGCCGATGCTGGTCTCGGAAAAACTGCATTTTCAAACTATCTGGCGATCACGTGGTGTCAAGCTCATTTTCCAGATGAAGACATGATTCAATCTTTTCAAAAGGATGATACAGACTGTATGCAGGGATTTGATTTCTTATTTCTGATCTTATTGCGAGATTCAAACGATTTATGTTCTATAGATGATCTCATATTTGAAAAGATTGTTTCAAATTTGGGTCTAGAAGAAAAACCTTCAAAGGTTTTCCTTCTTAAAATTTTGAACAAAGAGAAATGCCTCGTTATACTTGGAGGACTAGATGAATGGACCCACCCCGAAAAGGAGGAATGTTACAGATCACCCCGATCAATCCCCCATAGGAATGACCGAGAAAATTGTACAATACTGACCACCACGCGATCATGGAAATTAGGAGTTTTGAATCTTAATTCGTGTCAAATAGGAGAAAAGGTAGAACTTACAAAATTAAGTTACGACTCGGCAGTCACACTTACGGAAAGGATTTTACAAAGACTGAAATCTCACCCCAATAAGGATGCATTACAACGTGATGTCACAGCGTTCATTTCAGGAGTCAAAAGCAGACAAAATGATGAACTTACTGCTGTGCCTCTACTTTTGATATATACAATTTGTTTATGGTGTGACGGTGTTCAAATAGGAAATTCAAGATGTGGAATCTATATAAATATAGTAGAACTGCTCTTATCAAGAACGATTCAGAAGCATGGAGATCTTCGGAAATTGTTTGACCATTCTGAAAGTGACATTCCAGAATGCCTTGCTGAATATGAAAACTGTACAAAATACTACCCACTCCTTATGTGTTTAGGGAAATTAGCTTATTATATGTTATTCAATGAAACAAGAGAAAACACGCTAGTATTTAATGGATCAGTTGCTAAAAAATATCTCTCAACAGACGAGATGAAATTTACCCTTCACTCAGGAATGTTGTCAGAAAGTACATCTAAAACATTAACAAAAAAGTTAAGTAAAGTATCATTTCCCCACAAAACAGTTCAGGAATTCTTTGCTGCAATATTTATAAGTTCTGAAAATGAGGCTCGGAAAATTGTTGTAGAAAAATGTAGAAATATTCAAGACATTTTAGACATGTCACAAATTTATGAATTCATAAGTAAAATAAATGCTGCCCGGATGTGTGAAATATCAAATTATTTCATGTATGTGATAAATGAAGACGAGGAAACACGCGTCTATAGAACTACGACAGATAACGAGTACTCCATGTACGATACTCCATTGTTAGACATACAGAAAATGTTCATGTTTTGTTTACAAGAAATGCCTGAAAGCGAAAATATTCAATTATGTTTACAAGATTTTTTCATTGACAAGAACACCGAGCACAAAGAGGAGTTACAACGTTTGTTAAAACAAAATAAAACCAACATAAAATCACTTTATATAGACACCAGACGTACTTCCAGCAGTTTATGTGAAATTATAGATTTATTCTCTCTCACAGATCTAAATCATATACAGAAACTTTACTATCGTGGAGACAGGTGGAAGGTGACTGAGATAAAGCGGATATTGTTTCCCAGTTTACAGAACGTAACTTTGTTGTTTGGTAAATTGACAGATGATGACGAAAATCTGAGTAAAAATTTGGCGCGAGTGCAAAACTTACACTATTTATATATTGAAGGCTTCTTGTTTTCTCACAAAATACTGGAAATAATTTTCAATTTTATCTCCGGTCAAAAATCAATAAAAGAGTTAACATTGAAGCAGTTATACTGTAAAGAACATGGCGACCATGATTGTAAAAGATTGAACTTGGACTTGTCTCAGCATTCAACTCTATCAAAGTTAGACATGCGGCGGTTACCTGACAGGCTACAACTAAATATATCAACACCATCATTAGTTTATGTTAGGTTGTGGTACATCAATCTAGATGAAAGTTCATTTTTACTGTCACGTGACATGTTGAATATTGAAGATATGGTGTTGTCGGATATAGAAATATCTGCAGAAAGTTTACAGAACTTTATTACCGTGCTTGAAAATCTGCCGCAGTCAGTTAAAGTAGTGATGTACGCCATTAAACCGGAAACAGAATATAAACGTGTTAGAGAACATATTCGGAGTTCACAAACTTTCCATGTGATACCAGACAACCATGACTACAACGACTGGCGGCGGTTTGAGTTCAAAACAATAAAACCAAGTAAAGAATAAACAAAGAAAAAATGTAACAAAATAAACTGAAGAAATTACTTTAACACTTTTACATGAAATCAATTCAAATATGGCCACTTACAAAACAAAATGGCGATTTTTCTACGTTATACAGGTACTGTATAGTATGGTCATTTAATTTACAAACACTAATTTCTGTTTAAAGTTTAATTAAGTGACAGTTGTTTATACAAAATATAAATAAATAAATAGCATTTTGAGAGGAGATATAATTCTAGGAAGTTTTTTTACCAGAACTTAACTTGGTACTAGGATTTTGAAATATTTTACAAGTAAGTGATTTTATATTGAATTGTTTATTTTCATACATAATTTCATTTTACAGACCTAAGATTGAAAAAAGATTATTCTAATTGAATCATATTATAATAATTTCTTTTAATTAGATACAAAAGCTATTTATTCAAGTGGAGTTTATTTCTGCATTTCGCACCCTATTGTCGCTAACAGTAGTAGTGTAAGACGTATAATGTAGTTGGGTAAATTTTTGAATAAAATGAATTTTTGTGGATTTCTTTTTGGATCTTTATTTAAACATATAATGAAATGCAAAATCGGGAAAAAAACATAAAAAGCGTAAACAAAGAAACAGTAACAAAGAAAAGTTTGTGAATCTTAGTATTGCGTACAGGGTCGGAGGCCCGTCAGGGGAGGCATATTTAGACAAACATAATAAATCGGTGAGCGAAGTTTTGAATGAAACTAATAATATACTGTTTGATTCTTGTAATAACGTTTTGGAAGATATTAATTCAGTCAACATGGAAAATTGCTCACATGCTAATCAAAAACTACCCACGGAATGAAGCCCATAGAAAAAATGTTTGTTTCCGGCAGAAAGTGTCTCACAATCAAATCCACCGTCAAATAGTGACATTATGAATTGTCTGAAATATCTAAAGGTTAAACTGGACGGTGTTGAAAGTCGTTTAATCAAACTAGATTCCTTAGAGAAGAATGTTATATCATTCGAAAAAGATCTAAAGTTACTTAGAGTACAAGTGCACGATCAACATAAAACATTAGATAATACATTAACAAGTATAGCGGAACGTTGTGAAAGAGTAGAATTTATATCCGCCGAATATCAGTCCAAGGTAGAGGAGCTGGAAAAGAAAATTCAAGCCTGAAAGATAAACTAACTTATTTAGAATCCCAAAGTATGAGAAATAACCTTGTGCTTAGTGGTTTCAAGGAGGAGACGGAAGAAAATTTGGAAGTGAAATTTCGAGAATTTTTGGTAAAGAAACTGAAGATTGCTTAATCAATAGTTGATTCTATCAAATTAGAACGCATACATCGTATGGGAGCTCTCAGTGCCGACAAGAACCGTCGGAGGCGAAATATCCTGGTAAAATTTGCGTTTTTTTTCTGACAGAGAGCTGGTTTGTCGACAAAAGCAATTATTGAGAGGATCAGACTACTATCTGTATGAGCAATTTCCGCCAGAAATAGCAGCTCGTCGCCGGAAGTTAGTGCCTAGACTCCATGACGCAATTAATGCAAACAAAAAAAAGCTTGATTGGTATATGATACCTTATACATTGAAGGTAAAACTTTCAAATGCGACTAGGAACTGTCGGAGAGTGAAATAAGTGTTCCTGTGTGGAACTGTAATGGCCTAACAGACAGTAAATTAACAGACTCTGATTTTGTTTCTCTTGAGATGATATAATCATTTTAAGTGAATCATGGACAGATAGTGACTCTATTATTGATATTGATAATTATACTACATACATTTTTTTTCGTAAATTTAAACATAAGAAAACTAGGTGAAATAGTGGTGGCATTACTATATATGTAAAAAATATTTGTAATGAAGGCGTAGCTGTCGTAAAAACCCATTTTGATACGATTATATGATTAAAGGTAAATGCTTTTTTTCAATTTTGATACAGATACATATTTATGCCGCCTATATTTATGGTCAGACGAGTCTCCTACCTCTCGGGTTATAAATGTAAATTTGTTACGATTACTTATTCAAGATTTGTATCAGTTTGACAAGTTAGAACGCGCTCTTCTGACGGGGGGTTGGAATTGTAGTAGGAGTAGGAGCTAGTCCGATTATATAATGTGTGACTCGACGGTAAATTTCACCGATGATATTAGTTATATACCTGATGAGAACCTTCCCAGAACCTCATGTGATAACATATGTAATAGCCGTGGATTAAAAGTGTTAGACCTGTATAAAGCGACAGGTTTTCGAATTGCTAACGGGCGATATGTAAACACAGACGCGTACACATTTTTTAACCGTAATGCATGTAGCGTTATTGACTTTCTTTTGTTAAAATATACTTTTATACTATCAATTCGGTTGAAGTCTTGCCATTCAACGCTTTCAGTGACCACGCACCTTAAACATTCTGTATGTATAGGATATTAACATAGTACGAGGTCTTTCTGTTAAGGAAATACCTGGTCACGAATTTCATGTGACACCGAGAGCGCGTAGGGCTCGAGGTGTTTCATGAAAGTCGTGACCAGGCTTTTCCTAAACAGAAAGATCGATGTACGAGGCCAATATCCAAATTACACACCGTAAAACTATATTGGCTTGAGCAATGGCTGAACCGAAGCATTTGATGTAACGCACAAATATTATTTTTAACACAACGCATTTACAGGTAAGCTTTTATCAACATTCTGCTTGAAAACAATATATATTTTGCATTTAACTTTGTTTTTCCCTTTAAAATAATAATCAAAAAAGCTAAATGTGCAATTTGTCAATAATAAAGTGAAGGTCTCTAATGGAAAGTATGTTAAAGTATGAATATCTATTTTGATAGTATTTCGTATCAGACAATGCGGACAGTTGCCCCCGGACGTTTGCCCGTTTTTTCTGCTGGTGTGACTTGTCACTTGTCATCTCAGGATAATAATTCATTTATTCATGGATGCTATTTTGACTTTCACAAATTTGCACGAGAGTTTTTGTGTATTTAAGCACAATGAAATTTCGAAAATAGGCGATGGATTTTGGAAGCAAACAATTCAACAATAAAATATTTTAACAATTTAAAACAGGGAGGGGGCAAATGTCTGTCCCTTCCAAAGATATTAGGGGGTAAATGACCGCCACTGGGAAAAGGGGGCAAACTTCCGAGGGGGAAATTGTCCGAAGGGCAATGTCCGGATATCCAGCAGACCTAGAAAGATTAACATATGTATATTGTTTACAAGTGTGAGATACATTAACCGAAACTATATTTTGTATAGCAGATTATAAAGTGTACTAGAATAAAATATGATCGTTCATCATATTTTTTTATACTAAATCACTTATAACTTTATTACCTTTTAAAAATCCTAATAATTATGCTGTGATTACTGATATATAGTTTCATAGATACGAACTTGAAACGTCCATTTTGTTTTATTGTGAACTTAATGACAGAATAACCACTTAGATTGCTATTTCTTTGGAAAAAATGACACGATTAGATAAATGTTAAATGTTTCCTAACTTTGATATGCTATCCATTATTTTTATTCAAGGATTTAATATAACTTCCATTTATCCATTTATGGCAAGTTTCTTTAACAAAATTACCAAAATTGTGAGTCAAGGGCTAGAAAAAGGGGCATATGTGTCGTTCGACATTTCTTGTTTTAAATCTGCATTTTATTACTTAATGTTTAAAATTCATCAGTCGTTTTTTTTAATAACTTAAAATAAAAAAATCTGGAAACAAAGGGATCCCTCGGAAGCATAAATCACAACAAAATAACATAAGAATTGCAGACTCGGTTTGATTGAGTCTGTACATGTGGGATAATTATTAAGTGCAACATCCCTCACGCCCTCTAGCATCGGCTTGAGCGGTACTCAATTCTCAACACTTAATAGTGCTGGCATTAATGATCCCGAAGGACCAGAAAAATATAACAACACTAATAAATACTAAGTTTTAATTAAAAATGATACTCCCAGGCTCCCGTACGATCTCTTGTAAAAACAAATTGCTTTTGATTCATGCTAAATATTTTATTATTTTCACAGATGATAGCGCAAAGATCTAAAAATAATTTTATTTGCTAGCGTAATAATGCTCTTGATATACATGTAACTTTGTATAAGGTTCAGTTTTGTCTCTGTTTATCCTACTTTAAGCCAGTAACGGCCTGCAAAACATCAGTCAAGCACTCAGTCTCAGATGGTCCAGTGATTACGATAAATAATTACAATTCCAACAATTTAATCCCAGACAAGCAAACTAACATAAATACAAATATTTCAGTTAGATCTTACATAAAGAAATCCCATACAAGTTCGATTTTACATAATGAAATCCTATACGTACAATATAGATTTTAACTAACGAGATACCATACATAAGTGCAATATAATAACTAAAACTTAAAAATCCTTTCAAAATGTAGAATCTCTGGATCTCAGGTCACAGATTCCAACCTGCGACGTACAATGTGTGCTCACAAACAATTAGAAATTGGCTACGTGAACAAAATTGCCCGATAAGAGCGCGGCGTTCACACACAGGCAGTATTTGTACATTACGTCATTGGTAGGCACGTTAACGCTAGGCGCGTTTACGTCGTTGTTGGCGTAGACGAGACTGGAACAGAGTTTTGTTTTCAGATGAATCCAAATTCAACTTAAGTAACGCTGATGGTCATCAATGTGTGTACCGTAGACAGGGTGAAAGATTTACTCCTGTTTGTGTCAGAGAACATGATCGTTTCGGAGCCAGGGTAGTTTTGGTTTGGGGTGGTATTATGAGGGGACAAAGAACTCGACTCTTAGTCATTCGAGGCAACTTAAATGCCTGAAGGCATATAAATGAAGTTTTGAATGCAGAAGCCATTCCTTTCATGCAAATGAATGGTCCAGTTGTGTTTCAGCAGGACAATGCACGCCCGCATGTTGCAAGGATCACGCAAGCATTGCAGCGGCTAACGTAAACGTCATGCATCGGCTGGCAAATTCTCCGGATATGAATTCAGTGGAGCAAATGTGGGACGAAGTGGGGAGACGTGTCCGTCGTCGTCATGCACCTCGCACTGTAAACGAGCTAGCAAATGCCCCTGTGGAGGAGAGGAACACCCTCCCTAATCAGCTGGTACAACAATACGTAAACTCGATGAGAAGACGTATTGAAGCACTCATTAGAGCCAGAGGTGGTATCAACAGGTATTAGAGTGCATTATAACTTCGATTATCAAACAAACTCGCAAGGAATTTCAAGTTATAACCACTGAAAAGCCATCTAATGGTAACAGCTTTATTATGCCAAAATCAGTTTTGACCCCTATCTTACATTAGACGTCATTTAACATTTTGACACATGCCCTAGAAAAATTACATTGCATAAATTCTTCAGTAAGACATTGCAGTATAATGTCCTTTCTTTGGTTTGACTTTATCCCGCTCATTTGTTCAGACATTTAATAAATAACATAATTTTTATTGTCAGGTTTCTTTTTTGGTTGAGTTTTTTTCAAATATTTTTCAAATGGGTCTGGTACGAAATATCCCTGCCAGCAGCAAAGATGTCACTCTTAATTTATGTTTCTCCTGCAAAAATATAAACATACAATTATGGTGATACAAATTGTAAGCAATATTTAAAGGTTTGATTGTCAATATTGTAATCAATTGTTGAAAGGTCGTTGCATTAATGCTTCAAGAAACTTAGATACGCAGATGTTTCAATTACAAAAAAAAGATCAATAATTATTGATATCTTTTTTAATTCATATGCGTTGGTATTTTAAACACATTTGAAAATGCACTGATTTTTAAGGCTTTTCACATTTTTCAAACATTTACATTTTTATTGGCAAATCTGTAAAAAAAATACATTTAGTATGAACTTATCAGAAATTCTAATTCATTAACTGTGCAAATGAAATATAAAGATTTTATTAAGCAGCAGATAAAATATTGATATCTTCCTCACTTAATTAAAAAAGAAACAAGTTAAAAAACAGCCATACAAAACATTTGACATTTTTCTGTGACATTTCAATTTTAAGACATAATTGACACAAATGTATTCATACTAATATTGTATGTTATGCATAGTTAGTTGTCTTCTGGACAACAATGTAATAATTTTATTCTGATTCATAAATATTTTGATTGCAATCTTGCATTTACTTCCAGACCTATGTATATTTGAATATACAAACTTCTATTTCTAGACAATGAACACTCAATTTGAATTTGACAATTGTTTTCTATGTGATTCTTTAACAATATCAACAATGTATTTTTCGATTTTAAAATCTGTTTTAAATAATTTAGAATAATTTAATTTAGGTTGGTTACATATTAAGTCAATCCATTCCTAGACATAATCATCTTTATGCTTTGAGTTATTATATATATTGAGAACAGGTTTACGTTCAAATTATTAAAGAAAATTCATATCCAAGATTATTTATTACTTTACATGAGATCGTGTAGTATTTATATCATTTCTTTCGTACAAAGTTAATTGATCTATCATAATACTTTACATCAAAGAATTCGGGTATCAAGTATAAATCAAATCCGTTAATTTATAATAATAATAAATGATATTCCGAGCGTAATTCAATAATTTGACATTCACAGTCAACTTCATTGAAATAGCAAGGTGTAATTTTTTTTTACAATATGCCAAATTTGTTATAAATGCTTTTCTGTCCAAGTATAAATCGAATCCAGACGAAATAGCAGAGTAATGGCTAATTGTAGGAATTTTTAAGTGTCAAGGTAAAACGTCAAGGTCAAAATCTAATAAAAAATTCTTTAATGCCATGTCCTAAAGTGTAATGTGCCTATATATAAGTCCAGTTTTTACTTACAATTACAATAAAACTCTAATAAAAAACACTTAAAGGTCAAGGATATTGATGAGTGAAGGTCATAATAGATCAAATCTTTTTAAAGGTTTTGCCTAAAGGTTGTTTTGTCTATATATTAAGACAATCCATGAATAAAGTTATAGTCAATCAAAGCAAAAGAAATCAAGCAAAATACAATATTTTACAATGAAGATCAAGAAATGTTTTAAGTCTATGTAAAGTTAAGTCAGACTAGTTTAAGGTCTTGTCCAAACGATTGTTGTTTCAAAGTATGAAGACAATCCATAAAGAACAATATATTATCAATGTTGAAGTATCTTTCTTGACGACAACGGCAAATGTAACGAGAATGGACGACATTGGTATATCCATGGACCCCTCTGGATATAAGCCTTTCATGAGCAATTCGAGGTTATTGGCACACTACTTTATACATGCTTTCACTAACGTTGTCACATTATTATTAATTTGTAAATTAATATCTAGTCAAGGGAAAGAAAGATAAATTTGGTTGGTATTGCTTGAAATGTAATTGTTGAGATTTTGTTCTTTATTATTATTATTTATTATTTAATGAGCCTCCTGTGATATTTA
>NW_026853888.1:0-43805 GCF_026571515.1 Ruditapes philippinarum
AAAAAGTGAGGTACCACATGGGGAAAATCTTAAAAAAGTAGTTTCGTCATTGAAAAGAGTGAAATTATATTTTGATAATTTTCACTGTGAAATTACCAAATAAAATTTTCACGGATAAATCAGTAATCCACTGAAAAGCATAAAATAAATATTCCTGTTTTTACCTTCTTTTTTACTGTTTCATCTGTTTAGCTAGTTATTTCAATCATTTGATAATTCTTAGTTGTAAATAAATTATTTTAATTTTTATTAATGATTAATTAATTGTCACGTATAATTTGGCAAACCATTTTATTTCAATAAGTTTCTTAACTATATATTAAAAATCCTGTAACACAATTTTTATGGTTTTAAATCATAAATATGATGCTCAAATTAAGATTTAGCAAAATATTGTAGGTTCCAAAAAGCATTATTTCTAATGAATTTCGTGTTAATAAAGGGAGGTAATAAAACTGAATTTCGTGTCAATAAAGGGAGGTAATAAAACTTTTATTTTCTATAAAGTTTAAGTCAAATTTTACAATGAGAAATGAATGCATATTTTTTAATGATTACATATAATATGCACAAATATTTGTAGTATATATTTAACACATTCTTCGATGTTTGAAAGTTGTTTTATTTGCATAATTATGTACATATAAATAATTTTACTTAGTGTGGTTTACCACTTTGATCACAATATACAGGATCTTTAAACTCAAATATATGACTATGCTTTTCATATATTATATAATTAATACCACATTTGTTTTCTAGAGACATGGAGCCTATCGAAGGGTATAATGTGAGTGAACAGGTGAAAGTGAAAATAACTTTTAAATTTTAATCTCGCATAATTCCTTTCAACTTTATAATTTACGCAACTAAGAAAAATTCAATAAATATCCATCGCAATATGCCTCATACGTTCAATATATAAAAAGAGTGTCGTAGTATTTTTTATGTTTTAGACAAATCAATCACAATTATTACATTCACACATATTAAATAAGAATGCAATTTCCAACAATTATTGTATTTACAACAAATTGAAAGTCTTTTGATATTTTTAGAGACATACGTCTGATTATGAGATAATATTTTCATATATGATTAGTAATAAATATTTTGTGTAACGGAATGTTAGGTTGCGTTCGTTGCCCTTCCTTGATGATCTTGTTTTACATATTGAAGGTTTCAACAGTGACCGTATTAGGAACATATTTGAGAAACATTTAAGCAAATTAAAATATTTCCTTTTCCTAAAAATATAATACAGAATTTATTTTCTTACCTGTATTTATAGAACACTATTTATCGTATCCAATGAAATATCCGTTTCTAATTTTCGCTAGTAAATAATCTTCATCTTATTACAGACAGACGCCCACTATAGTATTAATTTTTTTTTTCATCAGCATAATGTTTTCATATAATCACTGTCAGTACGTGGGCAAAGAAATGTTATCAAATTAGTATATTGTTGAAAACAAAAAAAGGTACATCATTGTACATTCATCATGAATCACAAATATCATCATCATAATCATAATCTCTTAAAATATTTGCATAAAAATATAAGCGGCTTGTTACAAACAGAAAGCAAATAAAGTATATTGACCATTTGCATAAATCATGGTATCTTCCCTGTTTCAAGCACAATCAATCATTTGCAAAAGCGGTGTGATTTACACTACTGCGTATTTGATAACGTTATTCATAAAGATAATGTCAACATTTATTATCTTGTTCCGCCTGTAATTACAAAATGATCCACTGAAATAAAATTTCAAGCCTTAGACTGTTTTTATTTAGCTAGACATAATTTAATTATCTATCATGATTTTTTTCTCTATTATATAATTATACCCAGAGAGAGTACAGAGAGAGCGAATTGCCAAATTGGACGTATACTTTAAGTTAGTTAATATAATGGGTTATCAATGTGAATATATTATACATTAAACAGACGTGCTTATATACATGTATAAGATTGTATCATTCTTTCATTACGTACTTGGAGCTCTAATTTTTATAATTTGTAATTATCTTACAATTATCTTCAATTAGATAATATCATGTTAAGGACATTTGACGCCACATTGGACTGTCATGAACGTAAATGATCATTAATATAAAAACGATGATTTTGAGAGGCTACTTTTCGTCTTAACAATGTAAAAACACTTATTCCCACATTTATAAGAATTGATGCATTATACAATGCAAATTTTCACTTTATAAATGAATTGAATATGAGTTGCATCAGCTCTAAATGCTGTTTACGTACTTTGAAATTATAATAAGGAAACAAATGCACATATGATTGTTCTGTTCGTTTCACGGTATTGCAAAAGAAAGTTTTGTTCAATATTTGTAACGATAGCATTATCAGAATCATTTTTTTCATATAATCAAGGTCAATTGAAATAAGTGATAAACATATCTATTCTTAAGCAATATGCAAAATGACATATATCAAAAAAGCATATAGTTGAAGAACATCATTGTACATGTATTACAAAATGCTTCTTTGAATTAAAGGGATTTCATATTCTTTTGAAAATGTTTTTATTTGTATTTTAATTTTGGTGTATTTTATAGTATCCAAAAATTTACTCATTGACAAAATACCTAAACACTATTTTTCATCTAATGCTCTTTGGCAATAAGTACACTTATAGTGAATTAGTAATTTGTATAGAAGTCAACATACTTCTTTGTATACATTTGTCTACATTTTACAAGTTATTTCGCATTAATCGCTACATCCTTTAGTTCAGGTAACAAGCATGTAACATTTTCTAAAACCGTTATTTAAACATTATAAATTGCATGTTAGCCCTTTCTTTTTTTTTCTGAGGCATAATTTATCTTTTAGGACTTCTTATACAATGACTATTTTCGTTGTAAAACTGCAATTGCTGTTTTGCTTTACTTGATACTTATATAAAACCGGGCTTGTCGACTTTATTACTAAGACAAAAACAAAGTAAATACACTTATTCCCACATTTATAAGAATCGATACTTTTAACAAAGCAAATTTGCACGTTTTGAATTGTTTGATTTTTTTCTTTGCTTTACTTGAAACTCATATAAAACTGAGATTGTTGACTTTATTACTGAGACAAAAATACTTAGGGGATTATGGGAAGAAAAGGATATTCCTATTTTAATTGTCTTTCATGAACATACTCAATACTTCTGTAATTCCTTGAGAAATTTTTTTGAAATCAAAACAAAGTTATTACAATCCCACATTTAAATAGAACCGATACCAATGCAAACTAACATGTTTAATAAAAGAAAAATATTGATTTCAACAGACTGAGTATTAAATGCTGGCTTATTTATCCTCTCCATACGTACTATCTTAAATGTACTTGTCAATCTTCTAATATTGACAAAAATATTTATTATTTTAGCGACATTTTCCTTCATATACTGGCTTTGTGGTAAACAGTGCAGACCATGATCAGATGGCACAATAGTAGACTCCGTTGCCGCCAACAGTTAAAGGTTTGAGAAAAATATAATTTCACATTCTTATTTGTTATCAAATTAATGATTCAGTTATTAACAAGTACTTCTCATTTACTTTGACATCGTTGTAACATAATTATGATATTTTAAGAATCTTTTTCCTATGAATTTGAATTTAAAAAAAAAGTTGTTTGTTTAGCACAAATCTAATTGGGACATGTTCTTAATAAGTGTGTCTTCTTCAAATCTCTGTTAACACTTATGTAACAACAACCGTCTTATCTGCTTTGTAACATATGTATAAACTACATGCTTGTATTAAAGTATAATATATAAAGATTTTAATTTGCTGTAAAGATTGTTACACGGATCTTTAAAACGAATATTTCCAAACTACGTGCATGAAAAAAATATTTAGAAACGAATTGACATGAAGAAATTTTTGCTTAACAGTAAAGACCGTAATTTCAACAGACAGAATTATATTTAGTTATGAATTTTTTTTTTGCTTAACGATTTTTGGTAATATGTATGTTGCAGTGATTTATTTGAGGAAGACAAAATTGTTTAATTGGTATTATAAAATCATCACTGTCTTTTGATGCCATTGCACATATTGAGTTTCTACCTCAAGCGGTTTTATCTTTAAAATGTAAGATTTGATAAGATTGTTTGTTATTTTACTTTATTTGCTTACATGACAATTTCACTATAAAAAGTTCCATTTCTTCAAGAGCTTCAGAATAAAAGAGGGTGGCAGATATCAAATAAATTATACGGTATCATATTTCATAATGGCAGAGAAAAATGGACATATTAATACCTTTGAAGCATACGAGTAGAAAACCATTTTGCTCCAAGTTTCCATAAATGCATAATAAAGTATCTATTACAGTTATTTTCAGATTGCTACACAAGTAAGTACTTGTCTACTATGCAAACAATGGCATTCACGGAAAAAAGACTAAACACAATTACTGGACAGAATCAATTGATAAAATAGGTAAAAGTCATCTTAAAACATGTGAAACGAAATGTTATAGTATACTGTTTTAATAAAAAATGATCAAAATTATGACAAATATCTCCATCGAAATCCCACATATATATTTTTATCGAATTTGCATTGTTTGTAAATTTCCACACAAGACATTTGCAGTTTGTTACAGAGTAGAACACAAATGAAACATATGTTCAATTTCAATTAACATGCTAGATCAAGGACATTGAAATAATGTATATCAACTACGAAATCCTATTTGGTTTACTTTGTTTTTGTCTGTTCATTTCTTATACAATAAGAAATATTTTGCTATAATCTAAAATTCTCAGCATAATTGGTATTGCTTTACAGGAAACCACTCTAAATCCATGTCTGTCCATTTTATTACTACAATTATAGCATAGATTACCAGCATATTGTAAATTTGTGAAGAGAGTTTGTAACAAAAGGTACTATAAAGCTAACAAAAGTGTTTGTTTAGAACATATTGGATATAAAGAAACACTGAAAGAGCAATTATGAAGTTTGCTTCAGGAAAAACATAAGCCTACGCTAGTGAAAAAGGAGGAAGAAGAACTTTATTGTATGAGTCCCGAATTTTCCGATGTGTATGA
The DNA here is from genome assembly GCF_026571515.1 of Ruditapes philippinarum. Lineage (NCBI taxonomy): Eukaryota > Metazoa > Mollusca > Bivalvia > Venerida > Veneridae > Ruditapes > Ruditapes philippinarum. The sequence goes on from NW_026853888.1 coordinate 5,088, forward strand.
AAACCCTTCGCTTCATTTAAAATCTCGAACTTTTTATTCATTTATGAATTTATTCTTCTATTTATTAATTAGTTTTACAAGTTTATTTTTATATGATTGATGTTTAAAAATATAATTTAAGTTATATCATATTTACAAAATAAACTACAGTATAGACGCATTTATATTATCAGTACGCATAGACATATCACGAATTTGTCACATAAGGGAAAGACATTTTGTATTCCATATGTTGTGTATCAAACAACAATAACATGTTACAACAAGTTTTGGCTACTTATCAAGTATCAATCTTGCATATATTATCATATGTGAAAACTTGACGACCGTTTCACTATATATAATACATTTCAGATGTGCTTAATGAAAACATTAAGTACGTTTAAGATATTTTAGTTGAACCGTTTTAGTAGATAAGTTTTTCCCCTGCACTCACACCCTTATAAAAAAATAAACTAACTTACCAAAAAAGATTTGCCTTTAAAACTTATCAGTAATTATACTTACTATTATGCACGGAATAATATGCATTTAGATTATATGCGCATAGACATATGACATTTTTGTTTACAGTTTTATCATGAAACTGAAATGTTATTAAATACATTTCATTTAGCGATCATAACATTACAATATAGATGCTGTCATAAGTAACATCAGCTAACCATTTAGCTTTCTTAAACCTAGATGTCATAATTTGAAACATTAAGTATTCGTTATAATTATACTTTGCCGATAAAATATAGAAAGTTATAATCAATATAAATTGCGGCCACCGCGAAGAACCATACCAATTTAAATTATTGTTATATTCCCCTTGTATTTACAACATATGTTTTATCCAGTTATACTGCAAAAAATATAGCATCGCTTCTAAACAGAAGATTTCTTTTAAAACACAATATGTGAAAGCCATAAACAAAGATTTAGAGGCATTTAGAATTAATTGTATTCAGTATTCGAAATATTGCTATAGAGAAAACAAAAGAAGTGTTCATTTTTCTGACCAAGATAAGACTATTAAGGCTAATATATCATGGCCATTTCTGTCAGCCCATGACTCTTGCTGTTCATTTACGTCATTAGTTGAGAAATAAGGTTCAATAATCCACTAATTGATAAAAAGATGTATGATAAACAGCGATCATGAGAACCCCACGGGAATGATTAGTAGACATGTTACGGACAAACACTTTCTTTACTTAATAAATGATATGAATGTGTAAGTAAACATTGACTCTTTTGTTTCTATCACAATTAACGAGAAAACCCATTTTTACAGGTTTGTATAATTTGAAATATCTTATTTTGTGAAAATGTAATACATAACGAGAAAAACTTTCTAAGCAATATTGTCTCTCTGTTTAAATTATCCCGAATCAAAGTATTTGCTTAAATGTTCAAGTATTTTGTAGTTTATTAACGCATGGACAATAAAATTGGAGTAAACAGTCTAAAAATAAATCTGTTAATGATATGCTTTTTTCGAATGTAATTATATTACATATAACATTTTCTGGTAGAATTTTAAAATACAATGAGCTCTTACGATATTTGACCAACCTTCTTTATCCTGATCTCAATTTATTATATTATTTGATTTTTCAGATAAAACAATGAGAGAATATGCTTGGTCTATTTGCAATTAACTCGTTTCATTTTCATAATAACTGTTTTAATATTATTTAACTTGATCTGTATCCTGTGGAAAACGTAAATTAACTTAAATCATTAAGCTTACTTATGATAACAAATATAAACCAATATGAGCAATAGATTGTTGTTTTTTTTCAAGTTGTTTTTATTTTATTTTGTTGTTTGTTTATGTTTTGTTTTGCACCTGATTAGGACCACCGATGTTCCGTTAACTAGCTATATAGCTTTCTTAAAGAAAGGATCAAAAGTCACTGTCCAAACTCACAATGGTGAGGGGCAAGTGGTTCGAAGTCAACGACCATAGGCGCCCCTTAAAAATATGTAATATACTGATATATCTATTCTAAACGGTTTGTATATGACTTACCGCCCTCCCTCTACACACGTATCTAACGTCATTGTTACATGTGAATAGCATCTTCTAAACAAGTTTCTATACCCAGGTGTAATCAAGCTAAAATTATATGTCAAAGGTAGGTTCAGTGTTTAAAATACTGCATGTTATTGTCGAAAGAATGTTTGTTAATAAAAGCACGTTGTCAGTCTAATGGTACGATGGTATTAATCTTGTGACATGCTTTTCTCAAGGGAAAAGCCGTGTTGACGTACACTGTACGTGTCCGTACAATAAAAAATAGCACAAATCATATGGGAAAAATCATTTGTCAAGATCCGTTTAATAAGGAAAGAAATAAAAGTATAGCCAAAAAACAGCCATTTAAAAAACAGAAAATTGATTGATTATACGATTTAATCTTGCCAGTAAAGTTCCAATTTGTCAACTTCCATTTCACGAATTGGTAATTATTATCTTCAATTTGATATATTTTGCTAAGTATGTTATTGTTACATAGAATATAACATATTTTTTTACTGTTTCTTCTGTTTAACTAGTGATTTCAATCATTTAATTTTTCTTATTTTTAACAATGTGTCCAAAACGTTCCCTTAATAAAGAGAGTGGCGTACTATTTTTATGTTAGGCAGATCATTTACTATAAAATGACATGATAACAATAATTATATTCACACATATTTGCTAAGAATGCATTTTCCAACAATTTTGTATCTACATAAAATTGAAAGTCTTTCGATTTTTTAGGGACATACGTCTGATTATGAGATAATATTTCCTTATATTTTCTTATATGATTCGTAATAAACAGTTTGTGTGACGGAATGTTGGGTTGCGTTCACCCCCCCCCCCCCGATGATCTTATTTTTCATATTGAAGTTTTCAAGAGTGACCGTATTAGGAACATATTCGAGAAACATTTAAGCAAATTCCAATATTTCCTTTTCCTAAAAATATAATACAGAATTTATGTTCTTACCTGCATTTATAGAACACTATTTATCGTATCCAATGAAATATCCGTTTCTAATTTTCGCTAGTAAATAATCTTCATCTTATTACAGACAGACTCCCACTGTAGTTTTAATGTTTATACTGAGAATCAGATTCTGCTCTCTGTATCACCTAATAAGCGCCGAAATCGACGTGTTAGTATTATTCTCAATTACAATAAAACACTGCAGTGAGAACAAATGCTTAGATAACTTGATCTACGTGTCCGTGTAATTCTTAACATTCAGTATGTAAACGTGTCAAATTCCATATCTGCATTATAATAGTAATTGAAATATTCAACATTTCAATATAATATTTCTTGATGTTTATCTTCCTTGTTTCAAGCACAATCAATCGTTTGCAAAAGCGGTGTGATTTACACTACTGCGTATTTGTTAACGTTATTCATGAAGATAATGTCAACATTTATTATCCTGTTCCGCCGGTAATTACAAAATGATCCACTGAAATAAAAAATGTTTAAGCCTCAGATTGTTTTATTTAGCTCTACCTTATTTAATTATTTATTATGAGATTTTCTCTACTATATAATTATACTCTTACCTACCTAGTGAAGAAAATAAAAGTAAAATTAAACGAATGTAAAACAAGCGAAAAGTTAGCAAAAGGGCTAAGCATTTAAATTTAAACTTAAACACTTTTTTCAAAGCTTCAGTTGATATCTTTCGGTTTAATAAAGAGTTCATAATTTTCTATAAAAAAAAAACATTTTAAAAAGAGAGACAAAATTGCCAAAAAATCTGGAAACGAAGTGATCCCTCGGAAGCATTAATCACAACAAAATTACAAGAGAATTTCAGACTCGGTTTGATTAGTTATAAAATAATATAATTGTTAATCAAAATGATAATCATTATACATTAAACATTTGTGTTAATAATACATGTATAAGATTGATTTATGAGCTCTTATTGTTATAATTGAAATTATCTTACACTTCGGGTTTAAATGACAGGTTACAATTCGATAACAGCATGGTTAGGAACAATTTATGGCACACTGGACTGTCATGAACGTAAGATATCATTAATATAAAAACGATGATTCCGTGGGGCTACTTTCGTCTTTAAAACAAATTAAATACACAGTATTTAAATACCAAATTTATAAGAATTGATACACTGCAAATTTGCTCGTTTTAAATGAATTAAATATAAATTACACAAGCACTCAATGCAGTTTCATTTACACTTAAATTATATTAAATGGACATATGATAATACTGCTCGTTTAACTTTTTTGCATATTAAGAGAGATTTTTTTCATCAGCATAATGTTTTCATATAATCACTGTCAGTACGTGGGCAAATGAAATGTTATCACATTAGTATATTGTTGAAAACAAAAAAAAAGGTACATCATTGTACATTTATCATGAATCACAAATATCATTATCATAATCATAATGTATTATAATAATGTTTGTATTAAAAAAAGCGATTTGTTACAAAGAGAAAGCAAATAAAGTATATTGACCATTTGCATAAATCATGGTAGCAGTATTCTAGAATTCGTCTTAATGACTTCTGATACATTTTTTTGTTGTAAAACTGTATTATATATTTTTGGTTTACATGAACTTCTATAAAACCGGCCTTGTCTACTTTATCACTAAAAATAGTGGGAAAAAAATCCATTGAAACAATCAGAATTGAAAATAATGTCGGCTCGGTTTGATTGAGACCGTTTACGAACGGAAATGGATTGTGCAAGTTACCGCCCACGCTCCCTAGCACCGGTTTAAGCAGTATGAAATTGTAAAGTTTGGAACTTCGAAACATCCGCAGATGTGTTAACAACCACTCAGGGGGAAAGAGGAAGAGAAGGATATTTCTCTTTTTATTCTCCTTCATGAACGGACTCTATCAAACAGAGTCGGTAATTTTGTTTCAATTTTATTCTTTTCATTGCTACAAGAAATCAACCATTTGTCTAGAATTCGTGAATACCAGTCTGGAGATTTCGTACAAGAAGTTACTTCAACGCTAATAAAAGTAACTAATGAATAAAACATTTTAAGAAGAAATTAACAAGTTCGCTCTTGGAATAAACCTAATGATTAAGTTCGCTCTAGTAATTAGCTAGGAATTAACCTAATGAATTAAAAAAAACATGTATCTTGATAATTAACACACTACTCGGTAATTTCTTTACTTTTTTATATTGTGAAAGTAGAATAGTTGAAATGTTTTTAAATATTAGATTGATTACACATAAAAATGAAATAAATAAAACAACCGACAATGGCGTCATGTCATTAATACACATCATGTGGCGGAATGCACAGAATATGTTTGAAATTATTTTTTTAAAAGATCAATAACATTGTTTAAAATTTTGTGCGTGAGAAACCCTTACACGCATGTTGCTACGACGTCATCAACTCAATATGGTATGTCGAGTTACATATCCGTACGGAATTAATGAATGTTTAAGATGTGAAGTTTTCGTAAAATTGCCATAAATAAAGAAAATATAAAATATGTCCACAAACTTCTGCATAACCTCTCGTATATTTGATTGAAAAAGAATAAAGCTACATATTTAATATTTCGATACGTTGTACGGTCGCTTAGTATGCCTTTGGTAAGTAGTAAGGAAATATGATAGGATAATTATTTCTTTCTTTTACTTAAATTGTTATATCTTTTGCAGAAGACTAGTGAAATACGGCATAGTATAAACTCCCGACTAGCGCAATGGATCTTACACATTTATTCTAGCTATAAGCCTCCCGTATAAAACTTGTTTTACGCAGTTATGTTGGCAGCAAAATAGAAACTCTTCTTAACAGTTGATTGCATATAAGTGTTAATATTACTTTGACTTTAATTTACAAAAAAATATATATAAACAGATTAAAGCTGCAAAAATGTTTTTGTTTCTTTTTTCTTATTTTTCTTTTTTAATACTTATTTTTTTTTTAATTATCCTCTTTATTGCACATTGCGTAAAACGTATTTAAAGCAGGCGCGCGTTCAAATATTTTTTTTATTTCTTGATATAACGAGGATAGCTTTTAGCAAAATCTTAAAACTCATGGGACAGAAAGATTGATACCTAATTTTCTGAAACGTTTGGTGTTACAGTAACATTTTCTGTTAAAACATCATTCTAATATAATCAATTTATAAACAAAATCTTCTAAAAATGCCGACTTATATTTTGTAAAAAAGCTAGATGGTTTTTTTTGACATGACATCATGTCATAAGCGTAAATAGCAATTAGTTTTTGAAGCGTGTCTTAATCACGTAAACTTAGTTTCAAATATCTTTAAATAAAATTGAAAACTTTTGCTAACTTAAAGAAAGTTAAAAAATGGTAGTTTAGTTCAATGTTAACGAGTATCTAATCAGACAAAATTGAACACACTTATTTACCTTCTATTCTATAGTTTAAAAAACTTTTTAGTGTGTTTATCGCTTTCTGATATTATTCATAAAAACTATTTTTTTAATATATTACTGATACGGAATATGTTAATATATGTAGACTCTCTAGTTGCAGAACTGTTTAGTATTTTATCTCTAAATGTCTGTGGTTTAAAATCGAAACTAGGATGCCCTGAATTTACAAAGTTATTACAGCAATATTGTATTATTGGTTTACAAGAAACTAAATGTGATAACTTAGACTTTATAGATTTACCTGGTTATGATGTATTTATGAAAAATAGACATGATATCAGAACTCGTCGTAAATCAGGGGGTTTAGCATTATTTGTCAGAAAAGATATTTCAAAATACGTTAAGATCATAGAAACAGATTGTAAATTGGTGTTATGGTTTACTGTGTCAAAATCAATATGTAAAACAGATAATGATCTATTGTGTGGTGTTATTTATATACCACCCGAATATTCAGAATATTCAGTTGAGGACCCCTTTTTAGAGATACAGAACGATTATAGTAATTTTATTGATAAATATGACTCATTTTGTCTATTTGGAGATTTCAATAGCAGAACTAAATCTTTAGATGATTATATTATACTTGACACAGATTTTTTTGAAAGTCAAAATTTAGAAGAACTTTGTTCAGAATATAATATTGAGATGAGTATGTTCGACTCGGCAGTTAATGTTAAACGGACCCGTATAAATAGTGACAAAACGTCTAACAACTATGGATCCCAATTACTCGATTTTTTAAAACTTAATTGTCTATACATTTTAAACGGTAGAACAAATATGGATATTCCGGGGAAAACAACGTGTAAAGGCACAAGTACTGTTGATTATTTTATCTGTAATTCAAACTGTTTTAAGCAAATTGTGTCTCTTAATGTGTTAGACTTTTGTCCCTTAATGTCAGACGTACATAACCCTGTGGAACTTAAATTAAGCTTTGAATTGAGCAATTGTAGTGTACAAATGGAGAAACCTACCATAAAACTTTGGGATAGCACTAAAACAAATGAGTTTTTAAATAAGATAGATGTTAATGAAATACAAAACATTAATGAAGCATTAGATAACTTTGAAGTCAATAACAATTTCACTCAAGAAAATGCTGACATTGTAACTGAAACCATATCGTCATTATTTTCAAATACGTCCCGTGAAATTTTTGGACATACAAAAATAAAAGATATTAATAACAAAAAAATAACTAATAATTCCAAACCTTGGTTTGGACCAAAATGCAAAAAGGCTAGAAAAAATTTTCACACTGCAAAGCATCTTTATAAATTAAGAAAAAACGAAACCACAAAGGAAAACTTGAAACAAAACGCAAAAATATATAAAGGCACGTTAAAACAATTTTATAAAAATGAGAAAAAAGAAAGTATAAGTAAATTGCGAAATCTTAAAGGTAAAGACCCACGAAACTATTGGAAAATTTTAAACAAAAAAACAAAACAAAATTGCGAGGCTGACCTAACTGACCTTTATAATTTCTTTAAAAATGTAAATTTTAAAAATGATGAAAGTGATGAAATTATAGATGAACCAAATTCTGATGAAGTAAATGAAAGTAACGAACAGATAAATGTTCCAATCACAGACAATGAAATTGAGTATGCAATCAAAACCCTTAAAAATAATAAAGCCAGTGGATATGACAATGTAGTAAATGAACACCTTAAAGCAACATTTCCATTAATGAAAACAATATATGTTAAACTTTTTAACCTAATATTAAATACCGGTATAATTCCTGAATTATGGACTATTGGTATAATCAACCCAATATATAAAAACAAAGGGGACAAATCTGACCCTGGAAATTATAGGCCTATAACTTTGTTAAGTTGTTTAGGTAAAGTTTTTACATGTATTTTAAATAAAAGAATAACTGATTATGTTGAATCTAATGAAATAATTAACAATGTACAGGCAGGTTTTAGGAAAGGATTTTCTACTTCAGATCATTTATTTGTTTTGCAACACATTATTCATTATCTTAATAACAATGGAAAAAAGCTTTTTTGCTCCTTTATTGATCTTAAACAAGCATTTGACACAGTTTGGAGAAATGGTTTATGGGAAAAACTGATAAACTCAAATATTAATGGAAAATGTTTTCAGGTCATTAAAAATTTGTACAGTAACATTAAGTCATGTGTTAAGGTAAATTCTTGTTTTTCTAATTTTTTTCCTTGTAATATAGGTGTACGTCAAGGAGAAAATTTATCGCCATTGCTATTTTCATTATTTTTAAACGATCTAGAATCGTATTTTTTAAATGATAGTAACGTACATGGAATAACATTGGTAAATGGAAGTAATACAAATGAGCTTTTCTGTCTTTTAAAATTATTTATATTACTCTATGCTGACGATACGGTAATAATATCAGAAACAGCAGATGATTTACAAAAAGCATTAAATATATATGAACAATACTGTGATAATTGGAAACTTAAGGTTAATACGTCAAAGACAAAAATCGTAGTTTTTTCTAAAGGTAGACAACAAATGTATAATTTTACTTTTAAAAACGAACCTATCGAGGTAGTAAATGAATACAAATATCTTGGAATTTATTTTAGTAAAACAGGTTCTTTTCTAAAATGTAAAAAACATATTGCAAGCCAAGCTACAAGAGCCATGTATAGTTTAGTAAAAAATTCTAATCGTCTCAATCTTCCAATAGATTTACAAATTGAATTATTTAATAAAACAATTAAGCCGATTTTACTGTACGGTGTAGAAATTTGGGGATATGGTAATCTCGACATTATTGAGCGAGTTCAACTAAGGTTTTTAAAAATTATTCTTAAATTAAAAAAGTCAACAGCAAATTATTTTGTTTATGGAGAAACCGGTTGTTTGCCTCTAGCTATTGACATCGAAGAAAGGATAATATCATTCTGGTCAAAATTATGTAATAAAGACGGTGTTAACGCTAATAATAAATTGTCAATTCTTGTCTATAATAACTTACTACACTCAACAGCTGGTTTAAGTGATAATTTGCTTAAAAAGAAATTTCCATGGTTTTTTAATGTCAAAACTATTTTAATCAAATGTGGTCTACCACAAGTGTGGTTCGACAACACATTTACAAACTCTGAGTGGCTCAAACTTTCTGTTAAACAAAAGTTAAAAGATCTTTTTTTAAATGAGTGGTATTCTAAAATTGAAAATTCGAGTAACAGTTTGTTTTATAGAATAATTAAGAGAACTTTTGATTTGAATCGTACTTGGCAAATTTAAATAGTTCATTACTGTACTTTTTTATTAAATTTCGAACAAGAAATCATCGATTTCCTATAGAAACGGGAAATTGGTCCAGTACTCCAATTAACCAAAGATTTTGTTCTAATTGTCAAAATAAAATTGGCGACGAATTTCATTATTTACTTGAATGTTGTCAATTCAACGAAGAAAGAAAACAATTTTTGAAAAAAGTATATTATCAACGACCAAACATTTTTAAACTAGAAAATCTTATGTGTACTAAAAACAAATCTGAATTTCTCAAATTGTATAAATTTGTTAAATGTATTATTCAAAAAATAAGAACTTAACTATTCACTGAAAATACTTGTGTTATTTATATTACATTAGTTCTAATTTTGTAATTATTGATTTGCATGTTTTGTTTGTCACCTTTTATGAGCCTCGTATGATTATATCATTTATTGTAAATTCCTCATATTTGCATGTATACATGTATTGAGAGAAATAAAGATTATGTTATGTTATGTTATGTTATGTTGTGGGCGTTTAGATATATTTAATTCAGCAACAGAAACAAGCTATTGATCTAACAAATTGATGTTGATTAATGTCACGTGACCAGATCTGTCAAACCATAATTATTGTAGTTTATTGACGTCAAATGTTGAGAAACAAAAGACAATAATCCGCTAATTGACTCAAGAGTTATAAACAACGTTTTTCCTTTGGGAAAAATTCTTGTTTCTCTAAGCAAGTAACGTTTTTTTTGTATGTAGATATTAAATTATTCGTTTCCGTCATATCGAAAAGAATAAACTTTATGTCAGGTTAATTTAATTCTAAATATCTTATTTTTGTAAATAAATGATACATTATCAAGGGGGTTAATCCATGCGCGCGCATCCTTAAAGTTCTGATACCGCGAACACTTCATCGGCCGGTATTTCGAAGAAAAACAAGTGGTGTGAAGAAATCAGAAAAGGTATGAATTTAATTTGTTTTGCAAAGAAGATGTCATAACTTCTAGTTTTTATATACAAAATGTCTTGAAGTAACTCTTTCCTGTTTTGTCAGTATTTCGCGTTGAATGCGATTTTGATTCTGGATAGTGCGTACACCCGGCGTTGAAATGCTACAGAAAATGAGCAAATATCGATTAAACTGGCCGTTTTAAACGGCTGGAAGTTATTCTGTTGTAGAATCCTTTTCAAAAATATATTTTCAACCTTCGTTCCAATTCATTTGTACTCAAAACGTATTTAAACTTACTATTTACAGAAAACAAGGATTATGATATTGCGTACACTCTAAAAAAAATCCAGATACTGCGTACACATAACTATGCAATTGATAGAAAGTAGGTATGTGAAGTTGGCTTGTACATTGTACATCGTAGTTCAGCTTGTAATACCCCAATTACAAGCTAGTAGTTGGGTATTCAGCTTGTAGTTCGGACCAAATACGCCAGCATACATAATATTTGAATTACAAGCTAGTAGTTGGGTATTCAGCTTGTAGTTCGGACCAAATACATCAGCATACATAATATTTGAATTACAAGCTAGTAGTTGGGTATTCAGCTTGTAGTTCGGACCAAATACATCAGCATACATAATATTTGAATTACAAGCTAGTAGTTGGGTATTCAGCTTGTAGTTCGGACCAAATACACCAGCATACATAATATTTGAATTACAAGCTAGTAGTTGGGTATTCAGCTTGTAGTTCGGACCAAATACATCAGCATACACAATATTTGAATTACTAGCTAGTAGTTGGGTATTCAGCTTGTAGTTCGGACCAGATACACCAGGATACGTTAAATTTGAATTACGAGCTAGTAGTTGGGTATTCATCTTGTAGTTCGGACCAAATACATCAGCATACATTATATTTGAATTAGAAGCTAGTAGTTGGGTATTCATCTTGTATTTCTGACCAAATAAATCAGCATACATTATATTTGAATTACAAGCTAGTAGCTGGGTATTCAGCTTGTAGTTCTGACCAAATACATCAGCATATACAATATTTGAATTACAAGCTAGTAGTTTTGTATTCAGCTTGTAGTTCGGACCAAACACATCAGCATACATTATATTTGAATTACAAGCTAGTAGTTGGGTATTCAGCTTGTAGTTCGGACCAAATACACCAGCATACATACTATTTGAATTACAAGCTAGTAGTTGGGTATTCAGCTTGTAGTTCTGACCAAATACATCAGCATACATGCCAGCTGACAAAATACATCAGCTAGATAATATTTTGTATGCTGGTGTATTTTTTTCCGAACTACAAGCTGAATACCCAACTACTAGCCCTTAATTCAAATATTATGTATGCTGATGTATTTGGTCAGAACTACAAGCTGAATACCCAACTACTAGCTCGTAATTCAAATTTAACGTATCCTGGTGTATCTGGTCCGAATTACAAGCTGAATACCCAACTACTAGCTTGTAATTCAAATATAATGTATGCTGGCGTATTTGGTCCGAACTACAAGCTGAATACCCACTAGCTTGTAATTCAAATATAATGTATGCTGGCGTATTTGGTCCCGAACTACAAGCTGAATACCCAACTACTAGCTTGTAATTCAAATATAATGTATGCTGGCGTATTTGGTCCGAACTACAAGCTGAATACCCAACTTCTAGCTTGTAATTCAAATATAATGTATGCTGGCGTATTTGGTCCGAACTACAAGCTGAATACCCAACTACTAGCTTGTAATTCAAATATAATGTATGCTGGCGTATTTGGTCCGAACTACAAGCTGAATACCCAACTACTAGCTTGTAATTCAAATATAATGTATGCTGGCGTATTTGGTCCGAACTACAAGCTGAATACCCAACTACTAGCTTGTAATTGGGGTATTACAAGCTGAACTACGATGTACAATGTACAAGCCAACTTCACATACCTACTTTCTATCAATTGCATAGTTATGTGTACGCAGTATCTGGATTTATTTTGAGTGTACGCAATATCATAATCCTTGTTTTCTGTAAATAGTAAGTTTAAATACGTTTTGAGTACAAATGAATTGGAACGAAGGTTGAAAATATATTTTTGAAAAGGATTCTACAACAGAATAACTTCCAGCCGTTTAAAACGGCCATTTTAATCGATATTTGCTCATTTTCTGTAGCATTTCAATGCCGGGTGTACGCACTATCCAGAATCAAAATCGCATTCAACGCGAAATACTGACAAAACAGGAAAGAGTTACTTCAAGACATTTTGTATATAAAAACTAGAAGTTAGGCCATCTTCTTTGCAAAACAAATTAAATTCATACCTTTTCTGATTTCTTCACACCACTCGTTTTTCTTCGAAATACCGGCCGATGAAGTGTTCGCGGTATCAGAACTTTAAGGATGCGCGCGCATGGATTAACCCCCTTGATTATGATAACACCAATCTGTGAATTATCAACATGAGTTTACTTCCTACAAAATACACAAGTAAATAATAAATAGGGAAAGTAAAGGCTTTACAAATCAAATACAACGTTTATACTGTAGCAACATTCTTGCAGAATCAGAATACAATGTATTTTAAAGAATGTATTGTTAAAACTTATTGATAACTAAAACGTATACTTTTTTTCTATAAATCAAACTTTATTATCCTAATGTTATTGTATTATAACTGGTTTGGACGCACTTTTCTCGAAGGAAAACCTTGTTGACTTGAATGTCTATACAAGTAAACATAGCACCATTCATAAGGGGAAAATCATTTGTCAAGATGAGTTATATAAGGTTAAAAAGGGAAATAATCAAATGACCAATATTATTATACTTATCTGGTTGTAGAAGCACTTGAAGTCATATCTTTTAGATAGACAAATTGGAATGGGATAAGAAGCTCAATATATGGTGGTCTGCCTCATACGGTAAATATATTTTTGAGATAAGACTACGGTCAAACCCGACAAATGAAACTGAATATATAAAGTATGGACGATGTAATTGTATCTTAGAAAACATCAGGGATGCTCTAAGATGTTGCCTGTAATTTCATGCCTGTTAATTGTGAAATATCGTGTTGATATTTAATAATGAATATGATAGTCAGATATGCAAAGTAAAAAATAAGTCAATACAATCGTCTTAAAACATCATATTCTTGGTCCTTTTTGTACAATATCAAATTAAAAACTATGCTGTTGTTTTTCAAAGCAATTGTAATGTTATTTGCAAAAGTGTCACTCTATTGAATGTTAAGTTAGTAATTTTAATATTAATAAACACATTTTAGCATATTGATGCAAAATTAAGTAATACATCTATGCGATTCTTTTAATGTATTTAGCTATTATATTAACTAGATTGTAAATTACTTTTATGCATAAAATATGTACATGTATGAAATTCATTTTAAACATAAACAATAGTCAAATTTAATATTAGAAAAAAATATTGATGACTCCAACTCCATATGGATGTCTATTTGTAAATATAAAATAAACATGTGTGGACGTCACACGAAGAAGATATGTTATGTTTAAAATTCTACACACTATAGTGGTCACAAATTGAATACATAAAGTCATTAAAAAATGTGGCTTAATGTCATTAAAAGAGCAGAATAAAAGATAATTATTATAAACGTTTCAAATCACCTCAATCATATTAAACGGAATCGACCAAGCACACTATTAAGATCCTGTAACACATTTTTTTCGTGGTTTTATTTCATAAATATGATGCTCAAACTAAGATTTGCCAATATTGTAAGTTCCAATAAGCATTATTTATAAAGATATTACCCAATTGAACATTTCATGTAAATAAAGGGAGGTAATTGGAAATTTATTTTCTATAAATTTTTAGTTAAATTTGCCAATAAGAAATGATAGCATGTAATTTATTGATTAAATATAATGTGCACAAATATTTGAAGTACACATTTTACATATTCTTCGATCTTTGAAAATTGTTTTATTTGCATATTTATATACATATATAATTTTTTGCAAGACAGTTAGTGTGGTATACACACAGTAAGAATATCAATCACAAAACATACAGGATCTTTAAGACAGGCTTAGTCACTAATATCTCAATTTCCAAACATTATATATTTAAAACAAAGTTCAAGTCTTTATATTACTACAATGAGTATATTAATGTGTATTGAAATTGTCCGTATTTGTACCGAAACGTTTTGTAGGCTGTCCATCTCCTAAAACATTACAGGTTTGCTTAGTTGCACAACACAATCACAGTTATAGCCAGCGGCAGTATTTTGATAATATGCTTTTTTACATATTACAATATTCCCTTTTCCTGAAATAGAAAAAACTGATCAGCTTACCTGTGTTAATAAAACACCATTTATTGCATCCACTATAATATCCGTTTCTAATGTTTTAACATTTGTGCTAATATATCATCCTCATCTTATTGCAGAAATACGCCTACTATAAAAACCTGTTTATACTGAGAGAAAACTGTTAGCTAACCACTCTCTGTATCTTATGCAAATGCGCCAAAATCCACTTGTTATAATCAACAAAATTCAATAAAACACTGCAGCCAGAACAAATGCTTTGAAACTTTGATCTTCATGACAGTCACCTGTTTTATTATTTATTCTTCTTTTATCTATTCTTATATCTACTATTGAAACGTGTCAAATTTCTATTTTGATCATGTTATCTAAATAACTATACCTATGTAATATTAGCAAAAAGAGACAAGGAATAGGTCATGTTTTTTATGCAGGAAAGAGATTTTCAACAGTCTTGATTCCTTTTTTATTCTGTCATTTATCTATTATGCATTTTGTACCATTATCATGATGACATTGAAATACATAAGCAATATTTGTCTGTGCATATTTTAATATCGGAGTAAAATATTAGTAACCTATTACACTTTACAGCTACCTTACGGAGCGTCGGTGGTTTTACTCCCGTGAAGCTGGAAAGTCGCCATAAATTATGTCGTTTACGTAATACCCATCGAGAAAATGCATTCAATGAAATATATATTGATTTAAATTTATTAGTGTTTTTTTTAACATATTGTCATGTCAGAGGCACACTGATATTTTTATCACTGTTTCCATAAGCTCATAATATGTTATAATGACGAAGAATATGAAGAAATGCACCACTTTCAAGCTTTCAAAAAAACATATGTTTAGACTTATATGTTTACAGCATTATTTTCCGATGTTTGTAATTGTATTTGGAATTTATGTATTTTGACCAGATGCCTTGTATCTCTTATCTGTACCTGCATTCACATTGTCTTAAGGTATTTGATAAGAAATAATCTTGATAGAGCTGTTTCATTTTGTAGCCAACAGTTTACAAAAGTACGATATCATATTTTCAAAAGAAATATTTTAAACGTATTTCAAATAAATATTTTAGCAAGCATGTTATAATTCTCCTAAAACCATTATATCTGCAATTCTTATCATTATAATTATGATCAAATTTCTCTTTATATCAATTTAACATTGATGTAGTTTCATCGACCTGTTCCAGAGCGTAGGAAGGGTTGTTTGTTTTACAAATAGTGTATGTTTCAATGTTTAGATCAAATTGTGCACATTTTGCTCTCAAGATCAGTAATCTATTGAATTTTCCAGTCCTTTCTATTTCTGTTTCTTCTTTGAATCGCTTAGTAAACCGTTTTCGTCATAAAGGAACTTTGAAAGGGTTTTTGTTTTAAAGTTATGATTTTCATGTTATTGATAATCGGATGCCAGTCCATGTATTTATGGTTTTGATTTAACAAATCGTTACGTATTATATAATAATCGTACACATGTATAAACAAATCGATTGAATTGTTGCGGCACGTTTCATTCATGAACTGTTTCCTTAAAACGTAACTTATATGTGTATGTTTGTGTTAGTGTTGTTTCTTTTCAACAAGTTAAACGAACAGTCGTATCGCAGATACATTTTGTACTATTAAGCATGGTATATTGACGGCCTGCAACAATATAAATCACTTGATCAAAAAATCAATTTGTCTATGCGAGAATCTTCAATAACAAACATGTTTGCTTGGATAATGAAATACCCCCTACCAATATAAAATGTCAGAAAACTATTGTCAGTAAAGCATCCAGACAAATATTTCATAAATAAAATGTCTTCTATGTTTTAACTAGATTTAACATTGCCATGTCTTCATTGGCGATGTTTCTATGATAACGTGTTGTGATGTTGCCTTTCTCTGTCTATTTTACATTTTGTTATTCATTTCTTCATATCAATTATTCTAACATTCATAAACTAACCATTATATCATTTAAAACGATATTTTCCTTGCCGGTATTAAACATAATTTTGTTTCAAATAAAGCAATAAAAATAGTACAATTCAAAGAAGAGTTCAAGTATCAGAATATTGGCCGTAAAAGGTAACTAAATGGGTTTAAATTATTGGAGTAAATATCATCTTTATACATGTACCTTTATCCTTATAGCTCAATATATTTAAAACAGAGTTTCGTACTATGTAAAGTCAGTTTGCTATAAGATGTGTATACATTATACATAATGTAGAAGAATGTCAGTCAATTATGTGTATCTTTATTATGTACTACTAAAACATGGTAATGATAATTGAATACGGGTACAAACATTTGGCATATTACGTCCGAAAGTTTATACCTCTAGATGTAAAGCAATGATAACTGCTTATACAAATTCATCACATCGAACACTGCTCTGTTCAAATATATATTCAATTTGGTAATTTAACTAGAAATATTTTAATTCAGATACCATTCATAAAAGGTAAACAACGACAGAACCAGACACAATTATACATATGATCTATATAAACACATTTAGGAGTAATAATCATAGTTATAATTATAGTTATAATTAAAAGATGATTTTACTTATAATTAAAATAACATAAAAAAGAGAGAAAAAGAATCAAAAATGAAAACAATAATATTGACTATATTTACATTTTAGCCTTTAAACTGTAATAGTTGACATTTATTATAATCATGCTTATAAAATATTATTCACTTTAATACTTATTTTCAAATAATGATATAACGTATGGGATAATTCTACCCTTACATAAAGCTTGACTCTAAATGTTTGAGGGGATATTGTAAATGCAATTAAATTTATTTGGCCAGGGCATAAATGAGGGTTTCGTACGAATCATTTTTTTTTAGATTATCTCACCTTAGTAGTCTAAAATATGGTTGCAGAAAATTTAAAGTTTCTATTATAATATCACACTGATATTTAATTAAAGCTAATATAATCTAAAAACATTGTAATGGGTTCCTCAAAGTACTGAAACCGTGATTAATATGATAATTGTACATTCTAGTAATTCAAATATACAATAAGAACAAAACATGTGTTTGATTTATTTACACACATATTCCTTGAAGGTTATAGTAAATATAAGGTATCACTGACTATATCACTTTTGTCTAGAACAATCTATTTTATCACCTGTCATATGTTATAATCATTTCGTTTCAGAATAAGTGCGTCAATTTTGACTTTATTTATCGTCGGTAATCGAAATATGTAAGTGTCATTGTATTTTGGTAAGGGCCGACACATAATTTTGATGTTTTACTTTTTTACAGTTTGAAATATGTGGTATTTCTGATATTCTAGTCTGGGGTTTATTATAAGGTCTCATCTTCTTGTCGTGTGGAACGAACATTTGTGGTTTCTAAAACGCCTTGACCTTTGCTGTGATGTTTTTATATTAAATTCATTAGAATTTAACACGTCATTACTGGAAATTATTAATAATTCATCTCTATCAGCTGAGGTACCTGCAACATAAATGAATCCTTATGAATTGTATGACGGAAGTCTACTTTTACAATTCGTTCACATTTAATATAACTGTATATTAATTGTAACTGCAATAACTTGTATCAAAACGACACTTCAGTCAACATAAAGACGCTTTGAAACGTTTTTATTAATAATGTTGAAATATCTTAAGAAATGTATGATATATGAGTGATATTGCATTGGCATTTAATCGAAATTAATATAGTCTAAAATATGATTGTGGGTTTGAGTGATTAGTATAAATACTGTACATTCTAGAAATTAGAACACACACAATACACTATGACCACAGCATTAGCTTCATTCATTTGTATCTAGAAAATAATGGAATTATTACTAATTTTCAGTCAGGTTTTCGTAAACAGCGAAGTACAAACGATCATCTTGTACGACTTGAAACTTTTATTAGAGAAGCCTTTGTAAATAAACAACACCTGGTATCAATTTTCTTTGATCTTGAGAAGGCTTACGATACTACTTGGAAATATGGTATCCTAAAAGATCTAAAGGATGCTGGACTTAAAGGCAGACTTCCTCTATTCATTTCTGGATTTTTAAACGATAGGCACTTTAAAGTAAGACTTGGTTCAACTTTTTCTGAGGATCACTAACAAGAACAAGGTGTTCCTCAAGGAAGCATACTTTCTGTTACACTTTTTGGCCTTAAAATAAACAATATTGCTAGCGCTCTTACACCAGGCATAGATTGTTCTCTATATGTAGATGATTTTCTTATCTGCTATCGATCGAGAAGTATGAGAACAATTGAAAGGCAACTTCAACAAAATTTAGATAAAATCCAAAAGTGGGCAATAGAAAATGGTTTTAAATTTTCAAAGTCAAAACACTCAATGTGTTCATTTTTGCCGATTGCGGAAACACCATAATAACCCTGAACTTTACATATCTGGTTCTAAAATTCCAGTAGTTGATGAAGCTTAGTTTTTAGGAATTATATTTGACAAAAAACTTTCTTTTATACCACATATTAAACATTTGAAAACTAAATGCCTTAAAGCTTTAAATTTACTTAAGGTTTTATCAAGTACAAATTGGGGTTCAAATTCTTCCACATTACTGAAATTATACAGAAGTCTTATCCGATCAAAATTAGATTATGGTTCTGTTGTATATGGGTCTGCAAGAAAATCATATCTTCAAATGCTAGATACCATACATCACCAGGGTTTACGGTTAGCTTTAGGTGCATTTCGCACCTCACCTGTAGAAAGTCTATATGCGGAAGCTGGGGAACCATCGCTTCATCTTCGTCGAAAAAAGCTATCACTTCAATACGCAACTAGAATTTCATCAAATAGCAAAAATCCAGCCAAAAATATTATTTTCAAACCACGTTATATTGAAAAATTTGTTAACAAACCAAAGGAAATTAAACCATTAGGCCTTCGTTTAAAAGATGATTTAGATAAACTTAAAATTAATCCAGACAGTATCCTTCAAAATGACGATGAGGATGTTCCACCTTGGACTTATAATTCCCCGGAAATAAATATTTACCTTTCAAATATAAAAAAGGCATCAAATTCACCTGAATATTTCAAAGAGAAGTTTCTAGCAATTAAGGAAGAACATGAAGATTTTATACATATTTATACGGACGGTTCAAAAGAAGGTTGCAAAGTAGGTGCGGCTGTGTTTGAAAATAATTTTACATCTAGTATGAGGTTACCAGATAATGCATCAATTTTTACTGCTGAAGCAAAAGCTATCGATTTAGCATTGTCATACATAGCACAGCATACCCACAATAAATTTGTGATATTTTCTGACTCGCTTTCTGTTTTAATATCCATTAAAAATAAAAAATCTGACAATATCATGGTAAAGAAACTTCTTTTACGATTTCATGATATACTAAAAACAAAATGTGTTAAATTATATTGGATTCCAAGCCATGTAGGAATACGAGGAAATGAAAAAGTAGATGCTTTAGCTAAACAATCATTAAATTTTCAAAAAACTGACTTATTGTTACCTGCTTGTGATTTTAGACCGGCTATAAATAAACTCGTATCATCTGAATGGAAAGCAAATTGGGACAATGCCGTTTTTAATAAACTTCACGATATAAACCCATCTCTTGATACGTCACCATCTCCTCTATCTCTGTCAAACCGCCGTGATCAAACAGTTCTTCTTCGATGCCGAATTGGACACACTAAAATTACCCACTCTTATCTCCTCACAAATGACAATGCCCCTTTCTGTGTAGGTTGTAATGAAAATTTTACTGTCAAGCATTTTCTTCTTGAATGTCATGATTTTTCACAGGCCCGTAATAGATTTTATTCTGTAAATTCACTCAAAGAACTTTTTAATACGATTCCATCAAAAACATAATTGATTATTTAAAAGAGATAAACTTGTATTCTAGGATCTAATTGGCTCATTTCTATTGTCATTTACAATGTTTTACATAATATTTTAAGCCTATCATAGCATTCGGCACGATATGGCCAGTTATGTGTTGACGTGCCGTAAAAATCCAAACAAACAAACAAAACATTTATACATATTCGTATAATCATTTGTTGCTTAATAAGTGCGCCAATAATGACTTTATTTGTGCTGTATGATGCTAACAATCGACATAAACATATACTGTATTCTCTGAAGTTCGACTTATTTGATATTTATCTTATTTATTTATTTATTTTTATTCATTTAAATATAATTCATAAGCAAATAATTGTTACAACTAATAACTGAATAGTATTTTTCAGCTGAGGTACATTACCAGTAACAAACAACGAATTCTTAAATGTATCCCGAAAATATCCTATCTAGATATTGTTTATACAAATGTTACTAGACAGATTGCTTGTGTTGCAATTTTAATTGATTTTGATATTTGAAAACCCAACATGTAAAAGAGGATTTGTTTTTCAAAATTGATTTTACAGTCTGATGTTGTTGTAACAAGTTTCTATATGGTAATTATAGAGGCTATGATGCGAATATTAAACATATCCGTTATGTGATAAATCGAATAATGGTTACACATAAAATTGCATTAGTTTATTGACAAATGAATCATTTTCCAAATAGTATGTAGTTTAAATAATAATGAAAAGAATATGCGTTTGCATTTATTTTGACAAATGAATTTCTGCTTCATTTTCTCCATGCAATAAATATATTAGTCACATCTTATTGTCATGGTACACTGATTCTTCATCATTACTTAAATAATATGATTTTGCGTTGATGTGCAGAGATCATAGTACATATGATAATTTATTAGGTTTTAGTATTTACAGTTTGTGTCAGTTACAACCATTTTTAATATTTCAGAATGTACATAAAACATTTAAACACTTAATAAAAAATTGGAATAGATTGGAATTTGACGATTTATGTGACAATGTGTGCTTTTTGAACGATCTGAATATGTTTCCTGTTTTCTGCCATTAAATTTTTGTGAATTCCCTACGTAGAAATTAGTTCCCATAGTATATTACCTTTGATTGATATGAAACGTTTAACAATTGCAATTCTGCATTCAATATACATCAAATATATCTTATAAACTACAACAGTATTGAAAAATCTTTTGATGAGCAATTTAACGGCAGTGGAAAATACATGTATTCATTCACATACTCTAAAACTATTGTAAGCAACATACCTCGTTTTGAAGGAATTGGTGTAAAGTTGTCATCAATATCTTGATTCCCGTGCACGGGTCTTATCTCATAAAGATATTCAAGTTTCTCAAAGCAACATATCACATAAAGGATCCGCGTCCACTGCTATCTTTGTACTTTGACAGCAGATAACCAGTGTTTCGTGGTCAAAAAGTATTATTCCCTTATTGATGTTTTAATACGCAATTAATCTGCACACATCGAACAATCAACTGCCATAATCTGCGCTAAATGCAGTGATGAACTGACGTTCCGCAAATAAAACATCTTGTGTATCCATTAGCCTTAATGAAGACGAATAGTTGTTTCTGGCTTGACATTTTAAGACGTTTATGACACGTTTTTATCATTTCCTTTTCAGAATTGAGTTTGAGTTTGGAGTTGTAAGTGCTAGTAATTTAACCTTTTGCATTTTGAAAAAGTGGTGTGAAATGCTACGCCTACCACAAAATGAAAATAGTATTTTTATTGTCCAATTCATGTTTTTGGTGTTTAAGTATTTTCTCTGTGTATTATTTTCTAAAAAGGCAAACACAATTATTTAAAAACCGCCAATTTATGTTAAACTTTATATTTATAAATTCTTGTTTACTAATGAAAAATGGCGAAAAAGTCACTGATAATGGAAGAGTGAGTAAACGATAGCATGAATATCAATTGTATCTTTACATTATTGTTTAAATTATTTGTGTTATTGCAAATGCTTTTATTAAAACATTTTTTTCCAAAGAAAATTAAAATGTGACTATTGCTGATTAGCCTGACAACGTTTTCCAAAAAAGACTAAATCAGGTACAAATAAAAAAAACAATAATGCTCACCTTACTTCAAAAATGAATGGCCGAGTACAAGACATTTTGAAATAGAGCACAATAATGTGAAATGTAAATTTAAATATTTTATTATAATTGTGTTTATTATAATTGTGTTTTTTCTTCCTCATTTCGTTGTGAAATACTTTCTTATTTTTATTATTCTCAACATATCTGGACAAGTGAGGACCGAACTATTGCTTTTTAAATTATATCATATATTACTTCATCATTAATTCGACGTGTGCTTTTGTTTAATATTAAGATGCACTTTCTGTAATACAAGAAAATGGTTTGCATGTATGTTTGATCTAACAATTATGTATTTGCCGTAAAGAAAAACTCGTTAATTGTGTAACGCCTCCAGAAAGGAACATATTTAATTGGCCATATCTAAACCTCATTTAAACGTTTTTACAGACGCATAATTGTTTGATAGCTTCAACAGACTTTAAAAAACGATGTAAAAAACGAAAAGAAACTTTCAGTATTTACTTCTTAAATTAATATCAGTTACTGTAAAATATAAACAAATAAATCTACGTTTCTTTTATTCTTTAAACGAGACTTCAACCAAACAAAATTATACAGAAAATACAGCCGTTTCATTTATTAAATATCACCAAGACGAAGTATTGTTGTCCGTAAAATTGTTTGTTAGGGTTCCAAAAGTATTATTCGTCCTAAAATATGATTTTTAGTTATTTTGGTAAAGATATTTTTATGTATTTGTGGTAATTGTTGTCAACGTAATGCGGAATGTAATGTACTTTATTGTATCATTCGTTATGTATTATGTCAGTTTTAAATGCAGAAAAATAGCTTTAGTAAAATGTATATTTATTATTGCATTTAATGGATCGTATCAAGAATATTTACCGGATTATAGCATAAAATCGGCTATTTTTCCCTATTTTGCCCATGTTATAACGGGACCAAAACCATGTGTTAACATAGTCACGCGCTCTTGTTATAGCCCGGTTCCACCTATGCGCAATACATACAGGGCCCAGTAAACAAACACACAAAAAATGACGATTTGGCCTTTTTGCCGAAGAGTCATGCGCTCTTGTTATATTGAAATTTATTGATTCGAGGGCCTCAGTCGCATATTCAAGTAACTATGCCGGAAAAACGGCGTATAGACATCGGTGCTAATCTTGGTTGTCGCCCTTTCTAAGAAACGGACAGTTGTCAATGTAAACAAATACTGTAGAATCTACCTGTCATTCAGTTTAACACTCCGATTAACTTACAAAACTAGATAGCACAAAATTAATATGAGAAAATGTTTTTTATTTATGTTAATGTTGATAAATACTCTTTATATGCCTTATTCTTTTATAAACTTGTTTGCTTGAAATTCTGATGTCACTGATCTTATTTCTACCGTCAATCTGAAATCATTCTAAGAATTTCTGAGGGTCATGTTTTGTCTTGGGTAGAGGGTAGAGTAATGTAACGTTTTTTTTCTTGAGATAATAAATCTCCAAAGGCCAAGCTTTGTTAAATCAATTAAAATTCAAAATTTCGTTCGGTTCCGAGAAAGTTGTTGGCCCCGGAAAAATGAAACGCATACGTAAAACATAGAATTGGATAAATACCGTCCAAGCACAATACTTTAATGTAATTGTGTTTTGTATAAACTATACATCACGAATCTGTTTGAAAATTTTATGCTATAATAGCGTCAACGCACGTTTATTTCGTGTTATAAAGTCTGCAGAGTCCCTCGAAACTGTTGGAGCCCTCGCCCTACCGGGCTCGGGCACCAACCGTTCCTCGGGACTCTGCAGACGTTATAACACGGAAAAACGTGCGTTAACCCTATATTATTGATAAGTTGTCTCTACTTAGTATATTCTTACATTCGAACAAGTTCAAATTCTAGAGAAATTTCAGTTGTATTTTTATAAATTTATTTTGAATTTAAAAGCTTCTACATCTAATTGTATGGTTTATGGTGAGTTAGGCATATTCTTATTAGCCTTACAAGTGAAAGCAAGAGTTTAGTGTTTCTGGAGTAAAATTATTAATGCTAAGGAAAATTAGATATGTAAACTTCTTTATAAAACAATGTTGTCTTTGTCCTCTAGGAATATTGTTAATTCTAAATGGATACATTTTGTGAAAGAAACACTTAGTAATCCTTGCATGTCAGAATATTTTCATTTACAGAAGGTAGATAATATTAATCACTTGAAAAATAGTGTGAAGCCTAGAATACAAGATCAATTTTTACAAGATTGGCAAAGTACTATTGATACATCCTCTAAGTGTTTAGTGTATCGTACATAAAAAAATACTGATTGTTTTGAAAAATATCTAGATGTACTTCCTTTTGACATAGGCAAATATTTATGTAAATTTAGAACAATGAATCACCTATTACCAATTGAAAAAGGCAGACATTTGGCAATTGATCATAATAATAGGCTCTGTTCCTTATGTCCGTATCAAGCTATTGGTGATGAATTTCACTACTTATTTGAATGTTCGTACTTTAATGACATAAGACGTAAATCTCTTCTTCCCAGGTTTTATATTCATCCCAATATTTTTAAACTTGACACATTAATGAATAGTTGTGATAAAAAGATTCTACTAAAATTATCTTTATTTTGTAAAAACATTATGTTAAAATTTAGATAATTAATACTTCTCATTCTCCGTTCCCATTTGTTACAATGTAAAATACATGTTGTATTGAATTCAGTACTTGAAATGAACAATATGATCTCCTTTTTTGTTTATTTAGCTAGTCATAATTGTATTCTTATATTGTGATATTAGTGATTTTTGACTGTTATTTTTCTGTTTGTTTGTTGTTATAACCAGTTCGTCGCCCTAATTCCATAATGATGCAAGTCGTATTTTTACCATTTTGAGAAAATCGACTTCAAAGTTTCAACAGGCTATATCTTCACACTAACTGAACCACTTTTAATATAAAATACATCATAGTATGCAGAATTATTTTAACTTTTACACTTTTAATTACGAAGGAGTTCCTGTAGATATTTTTTTTAAAAATCGAAATAAAAAAAATGAAAAATCACTGAAAAATATATTTTATTGACAAAAATACAAGAACCAGAATGCTGTAATAGGTTACAGCAATGTGACCCTAAAATATCATTACATTTAGGAATACAACAGTGTGAAATAATGACTATTTTACTGTTTTATACTGAAATTATATTAAATTTAGACGTAACTAGAAATTAAATGCTTTAACGAATAGTCTGGATCCACATTTATTTAGGCACCACAGAGCATGTAATGTGATCAGGATCAAAACAGTAAATTTATTCTTAAAAGTCAATAATAGAAATCCAGACAATGCGGTGAAGTGTGAATAGCCACGAACAGGCATTTTAAGGTTGAAATTGAACTCGGGCTTCATTATCTTATGACCATTTACATGAAATAGTGAGCCTTGCAAATGAACAAAAAAATATAATATTACTGATTTTGTAAATGTATCACATTGAGTTAAACAAAACGAAATCAAAATTTAGAAACATCGTTATTGTATTGATATTTACCACATTAAATAGCAAAACTTTTATCATATGATATGCTATTTTCACATTAACACTGTACACTATAAAATATTTGGAATTCAGATTTACTTTTGGTTTCGTTTATTATATCATTAATTCATTCCAAATTCAATTTTGAATACCTGTTACTTGCATACAAACAGCATGTTGAACACAATTTGACATACAAAACACACAACAATGTTTGAAAGATGTAACTGCTTAAACTTTGAAAAACAACATCAACAATGAGTTCCTTTCTCTGTAACATGAAAAAGAATAAACCTATGTATTTTACTTTTCTAAGAACAGCATTACTTAATGTTTTGTTTTAAAAAAATATGAAAAATATGAAACACAACTCAAAGCTCACAAATTTTCAAAGATGCTACAGATCTGGATATGGTGTTTCAATGAACTACTGTACTTCAATTACTACATGTATTTATATATCAAGTGGCATACAACTTCTTTACATACAATAACAATTAAGTATACGTTTGCTTTTAATGTTTTTAACAGGACTGTTTACATAAATAACTCATTCGTATAAAAGCAATGCTCAATATCTAAGAGTTTCAGTCAAATATTAGTTCTATTTTACTTCATCAAACGTTTGATGAAACAAATATGACAATTTAAAGATTCCTTAATGTTTTATATGGTCTTAAGACTTTGTAACATTTTTTCACAAAATCATTTTTTCTACGTTTCAATCGAATGACAATTTTTAACTAAGCATATTTTTTTTTCTTTTTAAAAAATAGTTTTGGTAATGGATAATTTTCAGTTCAAAGGTTCAAATCACTTGATAATTACAGGTAGTATTACCTTACGAGTTGGAAGTAGATGTACAAGAATTATTTTTAACTTAGAAACTTAGATTAATTTTGCTTTGCATGTTCCAATTACATAAGATATTTTAGCATAATATTGAAAATGATTATGTTGACAAAAAGGTATAGACTGACACCCTGTTGATTTATGCAAAATAGTAGGTCAACAGGGTGGCATTCTGTTTAATAAGTATTTGTTGTGCAAATGACGTCTCTTGTTCAACGCTAAATGGTGCATCTGAGACAACTCGATCTCAGCTTTTAAACTTTTGATATAGGGATCGATATTGTCAACTTTAACCCACCATATAGTCTTTGACGTTTGGACGTACTGTTTTAAGAACACAAACGAGTGATGTAGGACTGAACACTTCTGCCATTTTAAAAGTGTTTTGTCTTTCTTTTTATATGACAGTGGGTATTGTTAACCACTCTGGATTGCATAATGCCTTGGACAGCAAAACTTTTGATATTTTTGTGATCGTTATATGAAAGTGCAGAATTTTAGAATTTTGAAATTATGAAAATTATGAAATTATGAATTAAGCTAATTTAACATCAGTTATGAGTGGTAAAGTTATATGTGTAAATTTTATTCGAATCACTTAGCACCAGTACGGTAATTTGTCTTATATAGTTAAAGAAAAACATTGTACAAAATGTAACAATGGCAGTAGTATGTTTCTATTTGATGAGTTTTGTTTGTAAGTTAAAAGTATAAACAATCTTATGCAAAACCTGATTGTCCGTATTTAATGGTAACATTGATCAATCAATCATATAATCAATCACATATCAAGTTATTAACAGCTGATACTTGTGAATAATGAAAGTATGTATCAATTTATCCGATTTCCATGCTATCCGAATTTCATAACACAGCATGGTGCTTTGAATTTAGCTCAAGGGTTAAGAGTAGTTATTATTTCTTTTTAAGGTTTGAAACAGTTCAATAAAATATTAATCTATAGATAATTAGATAACATCTAAAGCAAAACACTTTCATGTTATCAAGAAATATAAAACGTAAAATGTCATTCCTGATACCTTGAAAAATCTGCCATTTTGTCAAAACAGCATCACGTGACTAGAATCTTAACAAACTATTGGTTCATAAGTTACGATATTATGGACTGTATTTTTATCACAATTTTTGGACTTACAGCACTCTGACCCATTCAATATATCACTACAGGCAAGAACCAGAGTGATGTTGTTCTTACAATTAGATAGAGAAAAAAATTACGAACATTTTGATACCAAACACTCATTTTTTTCAAAATTGGAGTTACGACACTCTGGAATTAGGGCGACGAGTTGCATATTATATGCCTTGGTTTAATAAAACTGAAACTGAAACTTAATAGGAAATCGTGTAGTATGATATATAAACCAAAGTTCGATTAAATCTCTCTGTGTCAAGGAATTACAAAAGTGTAGAAAACACTGGTATGGACGGATAATCGGTGTTTTAACCCTTTCCCCCATGAGCATATTGTGCAAAATGGCCGTTTTCACTGAAAAGCCTCCTGTTACAAGTTCAAACTGCTATGAAACTATGAAAAAATCTTCAATACTAATCAAACTTGGCACAAATGTTGACTGGACCATTGCCTTTGTAACGACATGCTCAGTCTTAAATTTCCTGTTACCATGGCAACGAGGGGACATCTCAAAATTGCCAAAAATCACTAATTTGCCTCGATTTTTTCCATCAAAATTTATTTCAAAGTGCTGCAACTGCTCAAGGGATTGAGATAGAGTCAAAGGCTTTTCAGCGTTGGTTAAACGTTACATTATGATCGACCTGGGGTCATTTTTAGCCTCTCACAAGTCCAAAATTTTCTTGGCGATGAGGGGGACTCCGCCCCCCCTTCAAACCCCCCTAACAGAAGGGGGCACATCCCCCTTCTGGCAACCCTCTGATGTATCTTTTGGATGAGGGGCGGCGCCGAAAAAGTGCTCAATTTTTTAAGCAACATTTCTCAAACGAAAACTTATGTTTAAGTGCGTTGTTTCGCGTATATATGTGGTAAAGGGTTAAGAGAATTTCCATGATATCTCCAAGCAGCATGGAAAAATAGGTATTGCAATAATGGATAAACTTACGTTTCTCATTCAAATATGATATTAGTAAATTATCGCTATCAAATAAAATTGGGGTTTTAGAAAAACAAAGCTAAAAATATTATAACACGAGAAAACTTTTTAAACGATTTTTGGGGAAAATTTTTACAATTTTAAAGTTAATTATATTGTTTTGAAAAAAAATATTTTTCTTTTTGTCTTTAAGTAAACGTGATTTTATATTGTCATAGTATATCTTTATTTTATATTTATTACACTTTATACTCCATAGTTTTCTTTCATCGTTTCGAAAAATCCAATAAGTGGAAATTCCATTAATCTATTAATATTGTTGTCCACAGACATGCAATTCTCAAACCTTGCTCAAGGCGAAACATATTTGTCTCAGAGATTTAACTATAAATAGGACACCCTTTAGCTATAAAAATATACGGTAAAATGTTTGACAATAATAACGTTTTCGTAATGTTGCAAAGATGATGACGTCGATCGTTTAAAGTTTAGCACATATGACTGAATTATACTATCGATATTTACATAGACTGCATACACATATTAAATGTATTTAATTATCAACAAAATATATCAAAATTTATCTCATTTTTTATCTTAATTACAATATGAGTTATGTTCCGGTTTCTTTAGAATTAAATGATTTGAAAATTAATTGAAAAATATGACAATTTGGATGGCTTCCAAAACACGTTTAGTTTACAAATGTCAGCTTCTTTTATTATTTTTTCCACTCTACAAAAACATAAGACATCTATCTATAAAACGAAATGTGTTGACAGTGCTATCATGATAATATTTTATTTATATTATTAAAATAATTGTTAAGCTTTGTTTAACACAAACAGAAACTATTATAATACTTATGTAGTGTTTATTATGGTGTATCAATGATTTCAAAAAGGATACAGTAGCAAGAGATGATTAAAGAAAACCATCAGCAAGTTACATTTTCTAAATTGCATGTTTTCTGTTAATAACATAGGTATTACATGCTGCTTAATCTTTGATTGAATTATCAGTGTGATTGATTTATCAGATATTGAAATAGATGTTTTAAAAGTGCGATAACAGTTTAAGTTTAAGACAATAAACTTCTGTCCTATGTTTCAACCATCATGTAAATTAGGTCACTTGAGTGATAAATGCAATAAAAACAAACAACTTCATGAAAGAAATCGCGTCGCGTTTGTAAATCACTCCATTAAGTGGTAAAATACTTACTAAAAACGAATAAGACCTGTGTTCCGCATCGTCTACGATTGTTTTCTTGTCTCTGTTCTACTTCACATCGACACTGTGAAGATCAGATGGCAACATTCCAGCTTTACGTGCGGTGCAACATTCCAATATGCTTCTTTGAGCAGATATTTCAGACACGTGTGGAAAATCTGAGTAGAACCAATGGCTTTCCTTAAGTTGGCTTTATAACTTTATCACTAGACAGATTCCAGTTTATTTGTTGTGCACAGGTTTTTCAGTACCGACCTTTCAAAATTCTATTCATTTATATTCAACCCATTTTTTTGTTGTTTCTTTTTCTTTCGTATATAAGTATCACTTTAAAGCAAAGACAAGAGCATAAACTGTAAAATCTGTCCATTTTGTAAACAGAGCGGGTGGGAGGAGGGGGCTTGCACTATGATTAAGTCAAAGTTTCTGTCATTTGAATGTACTCATGATTGTTTTTTACTTTTATAATCTTTAGTTATAAACGGCAAATAAACATTTTTAGCAGCACAAATCTATTGCAAATTGTCGACCTGGTGATATATAATGGCCAGAAACATAAACCATTACAATGGAAATAATTGTAAAAACATCGTTTTTTTTGTTGTTGTTATTTTTAAGTTGGAAAGTTACATCCCCTGTAAATGAGAGGATGTTCACTGGCATCATAAGATTGCATTTGACAATATATGAGAATATCTAATAATGAAATGTAATTAGGTTGAGTTTGTTACACAAATATCTATATTCAAAACATAAATAAACATCACTTTGATATTTGCTGTGATTTTAAGACTACTACATGTATCTATGTTTAGATAACTATTATTGAAATGAGTTATATCGTGTACCCATAAATGCACAGTGCATCAATACATCAAGTCACATGGCAATTTGATTTATACTCGAGGGCTGTGCATCAGTGCAAGTCAGATAGCTCCGATGCTTTATCTGTCACTGCGTATGTACGTTATATATATTACATAAAGTATAAAGTATATTTGATAATTTACCAAACTGTCCTTCGAAAAGCAATTCTGAGACTGTGGTACTGATATCATATGTTTTAGTATTATAATTCCAAGTAGTGTTAGCCTAGTAAATAACAATATACGGATACCAATGTTTATGTCTCAGTAGAACGATGCAGAGGTTTTCCTTTAACTCTTATAATTTGAATGTCAAAATAATGCCGTTGTTAAAGACCAGATGAAAAGGATTGTATCCAGCAAAAGTAGCGGCAGGTTGTATTTTATTTTACTTTATTAAAACAATCCATAGACAAGACCTGTATACGGCTTTACGGCCATCTCTTGTTTCTTTACACGTTCATTAGTTTTCCTTAACTTTCTCATTTTATACAAAACTTCTATGATTGCTTTTTATCATTCCATGTTTTGTCATAGAACGAACTGTTAATGGGTTTAGAAGATCTGAAAAATGATATTGTCAGTTTCATCACATGAGGCAAACAGGATGGTTCATTTTCACTTAACGCTAAAAAAGTGTTTTCTGTTGTTGTTATTTTTAACATCGATGGGGCGCTTGGATTTCTTTGTTCATAAAAAGGAAATAATAAAAACCGACACGAACATTTCATCGCACAGTGTTCTGGCACATGTTAATCATAACCTTTTTAACAAACAATACTTCAAGTTTGCATTGTTCACTAGGTGACAAATGTTCTTGTGCATGCAATTGATGATGTCTTTTTTAAAATGACACCATCTCACTTCTAACAAACCAAACATGAAAATGTATGACAAAAGTTTTTTTTTGGTACAAAATAAGAAAAGGTTTAAAAAACTTGGGGAAAACATTTTTTTTTTATGGAACAAAAAAACAATTTAAATAAAAGCCCTTGGTTTGTTTTGTAATCGATGTATCGTATCGCACTTAAAATGATAACATCATATAATTGACGTGCCGGTAATTTAACAGAACCGTCGTATAGCATAATATCAACATGTTATTTCTTACTGATTCTCAATAAAGTGGCATTATGCCTATTCATGAGTAAACTTCAACTAGTCTGATATTATTTAAAATATCTTAATATTTTGTCATACTTGTTTTCAATTTAGTTTATAATAAACTTCAACTGAGCATCAATAACATTCGTGACCCACACACTCATTAATTAATATCTTTCTCACTTTACCGGTATACTTACAAAAAGAGTGCGGTACATCAGCTACAATGAATGTACTAATGTCTAGTCCATTCATAAATATATTCCATAAGAAGTAAGGAGTTTTAAACTTGAATCAAACAATAAACTTTATGCCATTTTAAATTACATTTACAAAGAGCTATCGTCATGACAACATTTAAGATAAAGTTATGCAGACTTATTAGTTCATCGTTACATCTCCTTAGGATGTTTGGCGTCAGTGACCGAGTGGTTAAGGTGGTTGACTTCAAATTAATTGCCTTTCACCGCTGTTGTTTCGAACCGCGCAAACATCTTTGGATAACCTAAAGTGACAATGCTATCCAGCTATCTTACTGAACATCGCTGACTCTACTCAGGTGCCCGTTTGTGCCTGAAATAATCGACAGAAAGGCCCCTCAGGTCTTCATTCACCAGTAAAGCTAATAAGTCGCCATATGACTATGCTGGTGCCATGTTTTTTGTTTGTTTGTCTGTTTGTTTGTATTTCAGTCATATAGGCGGGTAGTTTCCTAACCATCGTTCTTGAAGAGTTACACCAGTACTAGACTACCTTCCTCCGTGCTAAACTACTAAAGCATCTCCCGGGGATGGAACCCATGCCAGTACAACCACACCAAAAAAATGAAAATAAAAAGGTTTTGTGTTATTTGTTTGCATGATATGGACACGAACTGACATTCATGCATATATAATGGTTGCTGTGAGATTTATCAATGTTTACTCAGGCACGTTAACGTCTATAATACAGTTGTAATACTTTGTGCCTAAAACAAGAAGAAAACAACTAATGCTCACCAACGTCTTTCACTTGTAAAGTTTTTATTTCAATAACAAACTGAAAGGGAAAAACATACGCTTAACAAGATCTGAGAGCGTCTGATAGTGTCTGTTTTGTTGCAAATCAGGCGCAAAAAGATGGTCAATATTCTTTCAATGTTGACAGCACGTTAATGATTTTAAGCCAACATCGATTCGCCATTTCAAAATGATAAGGAAAACAAACAAACAATTGGGAAATAATGCTTCCATATGCTGATAAATAATCGTTCGTAGTTCACAAAACAGTCGATATGTAATGCACAGGTGGCAGTATCAGTGTTTGGACGACCCACCCCTATCTGCCCCTGGACCCCTACTACAACCCTGAAAAAAAAATAATTCAACACTCTAAGGCTTACTATAAGGTACCAAATACAAAACCACCGATGAAATTATATAAAAAAAAATGTCCACTATCAAAACTATAGTTATAGAAAGGTGAAAAGCCTACTATATATTCATTTGCCAAACAAAGTGGAACACGGGAAATCGTCGTTTCGGCAACTGAGGCGCATTCCGAAGGCATTTTGCTGCATCATTCATTTACATCAATAAAAAGAACCTGATTTCCACAGCTTACTTAATTCAAGTCCAATGAATATCAATATTTTATCGATTTTTTCTATTTCACGGTAATTTTTCACTTGTCGTTGCCATTTTGGATTATGATACCTGTGTGTTATACGCGATCTGATTGGACGTTCAATTTGGCTCGTCCAATCAGATCGCGTATTTCAACCCAGGTATCAGACTGCAAAATGGCTACGACAATTAAAAAAATACCGTGAAACAGAAAAAATCGGAATGATAGTGATATTCGTTGGACTTGAATTAGATAAGCTGTGAAATTCTAGTTCTTTTTATTGATGTTAATGAATGATGCAGCAAAATCCCGCCGGAATGCGTCTCAGTCGCCGAAACGACGATTTCCCGTGTTCCACATTGTTTGGCAAATGAACATATAGTAGGCTTTTCACCTTTCTATAACTATAATTTTGATAGTGGAAAATTTTTTTATATAATTTCATCGGTGGTTTTGTATTTGGTACCTTATAGTTAGCCTTAGAGTGTTGAATTAATTTTTTTTAGGGTTGTAGTAGGGGTTCAGGGGCAGATAGGTGTGGGGTGTCCAAACACTGATACTGCCACCTGTGATGTAATGCACATTTGTTGTTCGATCGGTTATTATAAATATACAATAAATAGTGTTTTTATATCATAATTTGACAGTAGAATAAATTTCCTATACTTTTTTTCTTTAAGATGGCTTACTTTAAGTCGTAAGTCGTTAATTGTACACCTATATTGTACTGTTTTATTTACGGTTTTTTGGTACACTCAAAACTAAACAAATTAAATGTAATGACAACAAGCGATAGATTATTGGGTGGATTATATACAAACTATTCAACTCATTAACAGTAAGTCCATTTAATCTAAACGTCAATGCACCGGTTAACGATATCAATATCAACTACTCTTTCTTTTAACAAAAGGACAATAAACCTTAAGTTGTTTGAGAATGAAATGGCTTTGAAATGACTTTCAAGTCCGCCGCAATTGATGTTATTTATTATTAAGAGTTTTGAGGGACTAGCTGGCCCTTTAAAAACAGTTGTTTGCATTTATTACTCGATTATTATAATGTTATCTTCTAAGTTTCCTTCTAAACCTAGCTCTATAACATACCAGCGTCAAATTCATAGTTACGCGATTTTCAAATATTTTTGTTTGTTTGAATGGCAAGAAGGAATATGCAAATGCTATTTGATGTATTAGTCTCAGATTCGTTTGACTTTCCAAATTTAGTTAATACATTATTTGAAATTTTATTCTTAAGCAGAATCAAATATTACGGTGCAAAAAAGTAGAATATAGTAACCTACCTCGATTTCCAACATTCCTAAAACTTGAAGCTTTTATGTTAATATTCTAATTGAGAAATCATATACCACACACTGAAAATGTGATGAATTACGTCTGTGTTATTGTGATATAAATCACAAACATAAGGTTATTATTTATTGTATAGATATTGTAAATATCCTTTGAAATTCAATGCGTGAAATTATTCGTAAAAAGTTCATTGATAATGGTATCAAAGCCGTAGCAGAAATACTCTTTTGCTTTGAAGATGACAAAAAGATTTGATTATTTATTTGCACTCTTTCAAAGAATGATATTTGAGTGTGTGTTACATAAAGTTAGTATTTTGTAACGGGAAACAGATTATGCCGGGTACGTTATATACTCCTCTTTGTTGTTATTTGTCATGTCTTTTCGAAATTACACTATGATAAATTTGATAGTGTAATAATATTAATAGTGATTATGTAAAATATAAAATGTAGACAAACGCCGTGTAAATTATATACTGTCACAATTAAGTAAGATAGTGTTTTTTTTCATTTCATGCTTTTCAATGTTTGACTGTAACATATCAGATGATTATATTCTGATAAACTACTCGTGAAATTTATAAAATGTAATTGTCACTGTAGCCGGATATATCTGAATGAGGATGAAAAGAACATTACAACTTAATGGAATAGCAGGAAGAAATAAATGCCGTCATACGTTAATTTTGCTTCTTTAGGAAAGGAAAGCCAATGTTATCATACATCATGATAAAAATTTAACAAAAAAGGAGAAATTTAACAGAACTATGTTTCAAAATTGATGGTGTGACGTCATGATGTGATGACGTCTCAAAGGCGAATGAGCAACGTTACGCGACAAAATCAGTAAAATATACTTAAAATAACATTAAAAGCGTGAAAAAAATGACTATTTTTTATTATTTTGTTAGTTTATTTTTTTTTTTTTTTATTTATTTGATATGTCTGTGCATGGAATGGAACGTCCATATTGATAAAGAGCATAAGTTCATAAAACGAAAAATACACTAAACAGCCTTTCAACTAATCAATAATGGTGCAAAATCTGAGTTTGAAATATATGAAAAGCATGATTTATATTAGAAGAATGTCAGATTTTCAAACTGAACGACATGACTGTGTTTAGTGTATGCTTATGTAAACCTGTATTTAATTGAGATATCTAAAAAGGGATAGGAATAGATAAATACAGAATCCCTAAAGAAAGCCCAACACGGCAAAATTGAAAATGTTGCAGGCTCGGTTTGATTGAGCCTGTTCATGGACGGTACTGGAAAGTGCAAGTTACCGTCCACGCCCCCTAGCACCGGCTTAAGCAGAATTCAACATTTAAACATGAAATAGTAAAATTTTGAATTTAGAAACATCCGCAGATGTGTTCATACGGCGGTTATCATGGAACCTTCAATGTGACACTTCGTGCATTCCATGAAAAGCGGCGTATGGTCCCCAAGTAATAAAAAGCGTGTGCCCTAAAACGAGAAAACAATGGCGGAACTAAATAAAATGGAATTTTGAAAGGGGAATCAGAGGTTATGAAGCCTGCGTATCACAGATAAGACGTCAAAAGACAAATTTAAAAAGCAGGCAACATATCCTAAGGGTGATTCAACATTATTCAAGTAGGAATATTGGAACCACCCAACTAGAAAATGCCGAAAAGTTGAAACTAAAAATACCACAAGCACAACAATAATGTCGTGCTGAACGATCTTCAAGGAACTCAACATTTAGTATATTAACTCCAAGATTTCATCCATAAACAACACCCTCAATGCATAAACCTTTACGAAACGTTTCCACCCTACATATTAAACTACATCATCCAAAAATCAAATATATTTTCTTAAATGATAAATACATTTTTATGCCTGATATATGTCAGCCAAATTAAGGTCTAGACCAGATGTTCGCACGTGATAACTTGTATACTAGATATCTTTTCTCATAAGGTTATCGACAATCAGTTTTTAAAGCGTATTAAACTGAAGGTGAGTTGTAAATTTATTCAAGAATTTTAAAATTAGTTAAATTTGCCATTTTCTATGATTGCACTGAATAATAAAAACAATTTCCGTCGTGAACTTAGCCACTCGTGAGAATACTACTTTTGAAGATCTTCCGATGAAATAAAAAAAAAATACCCTACCCATGGACAAACAAATGTCTTCTATAAATTTGATATCAATTGTTCTCAAAGAAATATGAAAGAGACAAATACCCAAATGATTTATTGATACTTATACAAACAAAGGAACGCACTATTTTATGTTTATATCAAATTGTTTATACACCTGATGTGATTCTATACAAATCCATTGTGGAAAATAAATCAAACAATGTTAGAATTCCTTGGGCTTTTGACGTAAACACATTACTATGAAAGAAAGGATTACTATGAAAGAAAGGATTTGAATATGTATAGACATTTTATTAAATGTTACTTAGCAGCATCTAAATAATGTCTTTAAAACATTTTATTGTGAACTTACAATTTATTTCATTAATGTATCAATTTTGACAAATATGTATCATGTGTGAATCGATATTCATCGTAAAGCTCTTATTTTAAAAATTAAAATCACTACAAAACTCTGAAAACCCCCGTTTCCAATCCACATTGATGTCACATCCAACTTAGGATAACTGAAAGAATTGTTCACCCAAGACAAGTAGTATCAACCGATGTTCAAATTATCATGTCAAGGGTGAAATGGCCTTATAAGCGCAATCTTTGTATTTATAATGTAGTCAGCACGATATAAACAAACAAATTATAAGCGCCGTAAAACACAGTTTTGGCGTAAACACCGGCTTTCCTTGATAACTATCAAAGAACTGTTCGTTTCACCGCCAGTGACCGACCAACTACTTATCCAACATGATTTTTGAATCAGCAATAAATTACTTGTTATTATATGAATTCATGACAAAGATCAATTCAAACTATAAAATTTCACCTTGCCCCGAGGATAGAACCAGCGATGTCTGGATTACTAGGCAAATGATTGAGAATATCTTAATTATTCTGTGTATAATCTAAATCATGCTATTTTTACATTGTATACTTTGGCATTCGTGTCACAAAAGAAATTAAAAACCAAATCAGATACATTCGTTTATAAAGAATTGTATATGCGAATTATT